>NW_013952561.1:1079871-1087823 GCF_001266775.1 Austrofundulus limnaeus | reverse complement strand
TTTTTTTTATAGGAGTAATGTCCCATTTGTTTTTACATCAGGGGCAAGACTTACAGCTTGCACGGGGACCAACCTGTGAGGATGCTGGTCTTTTACTGGCTTCAACAGGGTCTCATCATAATTTACACCTAAAACCAGTGGCGGGCAGCACTAATCAATATATTAGTTGCACTGGCTCCAAAGCACTAGCTYAAATATTTAGGTCCCCYAATTCTAAAGCACTAACACACTGAAAAATTTAGCAAAAGCTRATACTAAAGCACTWAAAYAATCCAGMTGAGAMATGGAACATTCTTCAGAGTCAACATGAGACAATATTTACTGTGTGCAGAAGGTTGTCACTTAGTGCCCTGGGTGGGTCAAATGGGAGTCACCTGCAGGCCACATTTGGCCYGTGGGCCTTGAGTTTGACACGTGAACTTGTAGATAACTGACAGGCAATATGAGCAAAATGTGTGACAGCTGTTATCCTCCACTGTGAACAGTAATGGTGATCAATAACATTTAAAGACCTCAGTTAGTGCTTCAAAATTTAGCCCATAAATTTAGCAAGTGCTAATCCACTAATGAATATAAAAATAGCAAAAGCCCTAAAGCACTAATCAAGAATTTAGTGCCCCTATTAGTGCTTTAGTACTTTAGGGGAACTGTGCCCACCACTGCTTAAAACCATTTGCAWTAATGTTAAACAAAMCCACATMGCAAAATTTGTCAGGCCCAGAACTGGCCCACACAATGCACTAACACTACAACACAGATACAGCAAAGACTTGACAGCACTTTGTTGGTCCCRATGTGGTTTGCCAGAGGTGGTCAWTACATGKGCCAGCACCAYATAAACCAAACCACACCTGGGCCAGTTGTGGCACAACACCATCCTTGCCAGACCTGGCCCACATCCAGTTGACATACTGTACCCCTTATCATGCCAKCAGTCAGCCAGCAGGGCCARCTTGAMACCAGATCTGGCCCACACCTGTGTGCTATTTGGGAATGTTGCAATTTCTTTCTAGCTACGCACAAACATGCAATTAAGTGTGAATCCAAACCAAATTTCATCCCAGTTTCAGCAAAATTTCATCTTCAGTTGCTCTAATAGTTGCAGCCCACTGAGATAAAGGCTTCAGTAACTCAGTCAAAACAATAAAGGAGCTTAATTGCTTGTTTATTTGTGTGTGAAACAACAACAGGAGGAATGCATGCAATGTGTTGTATTCTCAACCCAGCAGCTCTGAGTGTGAGTTGTGCTCCCATGCACACCTTCAGCATTGTGTCCAAACGGGAGGTGAGGCTGAGTACATTGTCACATTATGACACGGTCTACCTCAGGCTTGGCCAAGAGGACCATATTAAACCTGTTAGGATCTGTAAAACCCACCTGGCAGCCCAGAAGTGATCCCTGCTCATGATTCAGGGCCCCGGCAGCTGTTTTTCCACGGCACCTAATTTAAAATGRATACGATGTTTGCAGAGAGCAGCCAGCGGAGGCTGCCAAAGAGAGAACCCGCAGGTACGACATTATGTGGGGAGATTTTTACAGCCCCGGAGCCCCGGAAATGATATTAACAAACAAAACTGCAGGCGGTTGATGGAATTAATAAATCCGAAGCGACTCAACAGCTACTCCACCTGATTTCTGGAGCTCGCTTTGCAGTTTTCAGGACAAACCCTCTTTGATTGCTGAAATTTAAATGAAGACGTCTTCTGAGCAATTACCACATAAGTTCTCCTTGATGCGGTTGCAGGACAGCTTCGCTAAAATCTCAATTTCACTATTGATGTTTTAGAATTCATTTAGCTCTGTTGTTCCTGTTGCACCGTCCTAATTAGATTTGCACATTCATTAAAGACAGTGAGTGAAAAACAGGCACAGACATAAAAGGAAATTGGTCCAACTGTACCAGTAAAGCTGCAATTTCTAGATTAACAGTCTATAAAACTGGTCAATGTCAATAATGCTTTTGCTAGTGTGTGTGTGTAGAGGTGCGATGCTTGTTTGTTTGTCTGTCTGTTAGCAAAATATCTCCTAAACCACTGAACAGATTTGAATGAAACTCACAGAAAGTAATCATTAAATGTAATTCTACAACTATTTAACTTTTGGACACAACTTGATTTAAGATGACTGCCACAGCAAAGACATCTTAGCAAACACAAAAAAGGCTCTAACTCAGTCACTTCCGCATCTATTGAGCTTAAGTTTGATGTGGTAGTAGTGGAGACTGATCTCCAATGTATACTCTGAGCTCTGAGACAGTAATATGAAGAACTGTTCAGCCTGGAAACCCAAGTAATATGCAGAAAACCAATTATATTCACAGTTAAATACTTATTTTCAGATTTGAAGACACATATTCACTCTGAGCCTGTCAGTTGCTTTGGAGATCCTAACGTAATGGATCACTAGTTCTCGAAAACCTGGTCGAACCCCAGATATGATGTCTTACCCACAAAACAAGGAAGTACTCTTAGACCTTCTACCTCCCTGAAATGTAAAACGTTTACCTTGCTGGAGCGAGGCACATGTTTGAAGCAAAGAACTGCAATCAATCACAAAGTATAAGTTATAAGACCGTATCTAAAATTCAGTTTATCAACAACAAAATATCCAACAGTAACAAGATCTGTGTTTAAACTATAAAAGTCCACTTTGTTTGTCTGTTAGCAAAATATCCCATAAACCACTAGACAATTTTTTATGAATCTTTCAGAAAGTAATGTACAGTTATAACTCACATATGGAGTCAACACAATTCAAGATGGCTGCTACAAAAATCAACTTTGGCCTATACAAAAATAATTAGTGATAAAACCTGATACCAGCACTTTTACAAGTACTTGTTCTAGTACAAAATCCCCCCAAACTCAGAACCAATATCAATATCAATACTTGGATAATAGGACTGACAGAATGGTTTGTATTTAGAGTGAAAAGTTGTCAGTTCCATGTTTATGAAATTTATACAAATTGATATAAAATCTTTTTTGTGTAATTTTTAGTTATTTTAATAATACTGTAACACTATCATGGTGTATATTTGATTTCATGAATTCACAGAGGTTTATAGTAACAAAGTACATTTACTTTGTTACAGTGCTTTTGTAGTTGTTTTGAAGATTTGTAATTTTACCTTTTTTTTAAAACAGCTACTTTTAATTTGATTTCATTACATTTTAAAGCTAAAAAAAGATACTTTTACTTCTTTACTTTAAAATGCAACACCTAGTTACTCAAATACAGTATGTTTGAGCTCATCATGAAAGATGAGCTCATCACGATCTGCGCTCTAAAAATGGAGTGTTAAATTTACTCAACAAAGTCATGTCGAGTATACTGAGCAAAAATTATGCGTATATTGCTCAATTTACTCAACCTGGTTTAGTGGAATTAGTTTGGTTCAGTAAATTCAGCAATTTATTTCTTAGTGTGTAAACATACTTTTAATTTTACTTTCCCAACTTTTGTGAACAGTTTTATGAGTTTTACTTTAATAGTTTTGTCATCAGTGAAATTTATTTTTACCAGTCATTTTCTGTTATGTAATTTTACTTTTACTTAATTTTTTTTCAAGTACTTTGTAGACCTCTGCCTGTACTACTGGGTATGAGACCCCTAGTTTTACCTCAGGGAAGTTTCCAGATACCATATGTGTTAGCTGACACTCACTCAAAAACACATTCTAATCGTAATCAAACTACGCAAGTTCACATTAGCTACAATATCACAAGGCTGCGTGGTTAGAGGAGTCTTTCTGTAACCGTTGGGTTGCCGGGTTGATCACCCACTCCATCCTTCTCAGTCCTTGTGTCCTTGGGCAAGACATTTCACCTGCCTTGCCTGCTGGTGGTTTTTAGTCTCTGACAAAAGAAACTCTGAGCCACCAAAACAGATTTGACAAACTTGGCAAAAATATTTTGTGGAACAAAATTCTACCCAGTCTCCGCGAAAACGAACAGGATAAGAAGCTTATTTTATTCATCGAATCCCAATAATTCAATACAAGAAGATGACCAAGATGGCCCTACTATTGGATCAATAGTTGGCATCACTCTGAGTACTTCTGCTTCTGTAATCTTTACACAGCAAGATCGACTGCAGGAAGTCCTCCACAGTCGACCAAAAACAGGATATTTTGTGTCCGTCATCAAGCAAAGGCAAAGAGCCAGAGGGTGAAAGTCAGCAACAAAGTCAGGTGAACTGGAAGCACGATGTATAAAACATGAGCACAGGAATCGTAGAACAATGGTACTTTGCAGGTTTATCGCTTCAACAGCTGTTTTCTATATTGTGCGAGTTTGTCAGTACATTTTGTTTTCCTGAAACGCAACAAACGTTACATTAGAAAAATACATATGTACATCAAGCAGAGACAAGCAAGATGACGTTAAACCTAGCATTCTTTGAAGGAGTTCATACTGCTCTTCACCTTTCATGCTGAAGTAAAACACAGATTTTACACATTCTGTAAGCACTTAGTTTGTGTTGGGGAGGGATCTCCACTACTAACACTACAGATTCTAGCTCATCATCTGTAAAATTGACTGAGCTATAAGGATTTTGGAATGCGGCAACGTCAACAAGCTGTGGTGGCCATTTTGAACAGGGTTGACTCCAACAGTTCACATAGGGCTGCTTGATATTGATATTGGTATTAAGCAGAAAGCCCTAATACTCAGAACTAATATTAATGCAAGTATTAATACTCTACTGAATGTGTTACAATTTAAGGACTCTACCCATGTGGAGCGACAAACGACAGCGATTAATGGCTGTCATCGCAGCCAGGGTGAATCAGTATCAGAATCGTTTTATTGTCATTCACACACAACATCAAAGATGCAATGCAAAACAAAATTTGCAATTTAGAAGATCCGTTCAAAGGACACACATAAGAAACATGGGGGAACATATGATCAGGTCTTGTGCAACATGGTCGTGCTACCTTTTGCAGCTTGGAAAACACAATAGGAGAGGTGAGTTATAAAATGTGCTCTGATCCTATGTTTACTCATAAACACAGCATCATATGAACAAAAAACGACTCAGGAGAGCAAGACAGCTGAAGAGGGGAGGGGGCTGGGGATCAAACACATGGTACGGGGGCAGGACTCAGTGGAGCCGGTGACGTTTGAGGTTAATACTTCATGCTGGAACCAATCCAAGACCAGGACCCACCAGAGTCCAGAGACCAGACCTTATCCTCCTAAGCTCAGTCCCAGAGTTCAGGGTTTCCCCTTTCTCTGTCACCACAGCCTTAAGACTGATCCACACRGATCATACGGGGATAGGGAGTGGGTGAAACCCGACACACGGGATGCRATTGCGATGGCAGCGTTGCAAATCGCACTCTCAAGTCGCTTGTCTTCACGAAATTTGATTGGTTCTTCTACTGTCTCTTGTAAAGTTTATTGGTGGTTCGCCAAAAAAGGGGGGTGTGCATTACAGACGTGCAAACTAAACAAATCTTGCGATGCTAATGATACTAAAACACAAAAGCACACCAAGATACGATTTAATGAGGAAAAACATACTGGATAACTTCAACCTGGCACCAACAAATTCCCATAAAGCTGCCTTTTTTAGTAATCATTTGGTGAAGGGTCAAATAAAACTGGAAAGTTTGACAGAGCTAAATAACATTGAAAGTATTAGCTAACTGCAGTGTGTAGTATACTCTCCTCTCATTGGTCAGTCAATGAAACCCTCGGTGATTGGTGGTACGCTAAACAACAAAAGTTGAACATTTTTCAACTTTCAAATAGCTCACATGTGTCTATCTACGTGTACGAGCGCAAAATTTCACATGTACGATTTTCGCCGGTCGCTTGGCTGGAGGAGGGCAAGCGATTGTCGCCTCATCGCAAAAGCTCCATTGGAAATGAACGGAGAGCGAGCGACGTCGCCTCCCGTGTGTCGAACCCTTTACATGCCAAGTGAAAAATTATTAAGTTCCATATTTAAGACAGTTGCTTGAGAAAGAAGATATTTTGCTCTAAATAAAAGAAATGTGTATTTAAAGTCACTGTGTAATGTTTAAGTTCTAACTTCGTAAGTATTCAGTATCAGTACTCAGTATTAACAAATATCCTCGTACTCGGTTTGTCCCAATAATTCTACTGGTATTAGGACACCCCTAGTTTTACCCCTAGTTTTTTAGTGATTACTTTGTGAGAGTTTTGTCAAGTATGGTGGATTTTTTTCTTATTCCTTAGTTGACAATGATTTCCTCTGCAATATTTCTGAATGTGAAATTCCCTGACATTTGTGCACAAAATCTGGTTATCGTAAAAATTTAAACCTACAGTAAAACATCTGAAAAAAAAAGGAACCAAAACAATGCCAAAAGCAAGATCTCGAGAGCATTTTGCCTATTTTCCTTATAGAAAATACAAGTTACAAGCAACATTGCACAAAAAGTGAGTTGAATATTTCACATAGATGAGAGAAAAAGATTAATAATACAAAAAAAAACAGATAATGCATTTATTGCTGCCAATTGTGGTTCAAGGAAAAACTGTATCAAATATATACAGTATTTTTTTTCCTTAGCTGTGTCACGTCTACCTTTCAGGAACAATATTTGGTTGAAGATGAGAGAAATGGTGCGGCACGGGGGCTCAGTTGGTAGAGCTGATGCCTCTCAGCAAGAAGGTCACCAGTTCAAATCCCGGTCCGGGGACCTTTCTGGGTAGAGTTTGCATGTTCTCTCCGTGCATGTGTGGGTTCTCTCCGGGTACTCCGGCATCCTCCCACAGACCAAAAACATGACTGTTAGGTTAATTGATAACTCTAAATTGCCCCTAGGTGTGAGTGAGAGAGTGAATGGTTGTTTGTCTTGTTTGTCTCTATGTGTGGCCCTGTGATGGACTTGCAACCTGTCCAGGGTGTACCCCGCCCTGGACATGGATGGATGGATGGATGAGAGAAATGGGTTTGTGTGTTTGTAAACATGCTGTGTTTCTGTCAGACTGCAGAGTTTTAGCTGGGTGGTGCATCCTAAAAGGTTTTTCACAGAGAAGGTGCAATCATTTTGGTTCTTTAGTCTAAAACGAACTCTGAAAGAGGGATGATGTCTGCACAAGATACTGGCAAATAAATAAATAGAGAAACAAATACAGAAATAGAAAATAAACTAAGGCAGGTGAATTAAAATTAGACAAAGCTTCTTATATTTAGACTCCTGTTAGTCTAAAACTATGGAAATAAAAGGTAGGTGATATGCATTCCTTCTACAAATGCTGGGCACTTAGTTCAATTGAAGAACACATCGAATGTGTTACAATTGTTATTGGTTCATTCTAATATCTGTTCAGAATAACTAACAGTTTTCAAATTACAATGAAACCGTCTTTTTTTTTGCTAAAATTCCTTTGCAAAACAGGAACTTCATAAACTCTGTTGTCTTAGCTGTTCAAAAATTTCAAACTAAAAAGCTCCATTGTCATCTAATTAGAACCACAAACTTGTCAGCCACTATTGTCAGTCACAGCCTTTTTTTATTTATATATTTTCTTGCAAATATCTGAACGTGCAAACAAGTGTCACAAAATCATTTCTGAACGTGTTACAAGTAGAAAACTGCCATCTCACCCTTCACCCCTTTAATTTCCTTGTTTCCCTTCCTGACAGATCACGCTTAAACTCTTCCTCCCTCGAGACTGTGCTTTCTGGTACCGCAGCCTTTTGTTCACATTCTCATCTAAATCTTCAGGTGTGTGTGTCAGAACCACTTTGAAACGAACAGCATCAAAGCAGCCCTGAACATGTCAGACAAGTTCTCTGATGCATTCTCCAAAGGAAGTGAGTCAAGAAGCACCTTCCCTTTTCCTCTTAACAGATCTTTGTTCTAAACGTGTTTCTTAGGATGAAACGTGTTACATCCAGAGGGGCTTTGTTTGTTGGAGAACATCAGGTTAAACAATAAACAGATCTGACCATATATATATATATA
>NW_013952561.1:1071980-1079402 GCF_001266775.1 Austrofundulus limnaeus | reverse complement strand
GAATGTGGACAAACTTCAGCCACTGCTGTCACAACTTGTTTCAACGAATCACAAGTGGCCAAAATTGGAGTTATTGAACACGCGTTGAAGTGTTTCAAGATTCCTCCTTGAATAGCATCSTGAATTAATTAGTAAAGTCTTTGACGGTGAGAAATGATCGACACTTTAACAGTGGCTGTTAAATGCTCCAGTTGTGAGCAATTAATTTGATAACTKATTCATTTCTTTTAGCATGCAACAGCTTGATGATTCTGCAGAGAAACAAAAACAATGTTTTTTTAAACTTGGCTGTTTACTTGATTTGAATGTATTTAATATTTATTTCAGCCAACTGTGTTGTATTTTTTAACAATGCTTATGTGCTTTGAGTGAACCTCAATAACACCCTGTAAAAATAATAACACCCCCTCGCTCATTGTTGTAATATACTGTATATATATATATATATATAAAGTTTTGATGTCAGTTATAAAATTTTAGGGACTCATGCCCAGCACATACTTTGAACACTAACCGATTACACATGATCTTTGTTCAGAATTTAGCCTCTAACTTTTTWAATTCTCCCTATGTGTTAGCAAAATATCTCATTAACCAGTGGATGGATTTTAATGAAACTTACAGAAAGTAATCTTTAGGGGTACATCTACAGATTAACTTCCGGAGTCATTTAAACTCAAGATGTCTGCCACAGCCAAATGATCTTAGTAAAWACATGTATGGCCATAATTTAGTCAGTTTTACAGATATTATGCTAGAATTTGATAAGTTAGTAGCTGAGACTCCTCAACAAAACATCCACTAAGTGTTACTCACTGTCCAAGACCTTTGTTTAAAACATTAGCATTAACAGTTGAAGTCAACCCTATTTGTCTGTTAGCAAAATATCTCATGAACCACTGGATGGATTTTAATGAATCATACATAAGATGATCAATAGATGTACATCTACAAATAATTACCTTCTGGGGCCAACACAATTCAAGGCAGCTGCCATGGCTTAGCAACATTAGCCGACACTAAAACAGCTATTACAGAGTTAGCTTTGCAAAAGCTGAGCTAAAATTTGATGTGCTRGTAACGGAGAGTTGTTCACAACATACACAACTTTGACTACTTGGTTTTTCATCTTAAACTAATTTGGATGATTTCTATACTTTCTAGAAATGCCACGCCTTTAATGCTGTTGACAGGGCAACTACAACCCAATCATAGGATGCTGAAATTCCAAACTCAACATATTTTGCTATTTTAGGTTATGATTAAAAAAGGATGCTTCTGAATTCATTTAGAGGCACTGCATGCAACTTTTCAATTTTTGCATTGTTTATTTTTGTTAAAAACAAGGCCACAGATGCTCAGTACCAATTTATAAGGACACATAAGAGCGTTGTTGGGAAAGATTTTGCCGAATAAGGCAGGCATAGTATGTATTAAATCCAGAAGAAGAAAAAAAATAAAGAAAAAAAGGAAGAACGAAAACAATAATATGTTAGAAAGGAGTGACTTCAGGAGAGCGTACATTCACATGTAGCACGATGCCTGGCTTCCTGTTTGCTGACATTAATCCAAAGGCAGTGGGGATTTTTCTGCCTCTTGCTGCTTCTTGCCTCACACCCCTGCAGGGCTGTTAGATCCACTCTCACTCCCCTGGTCTCTCTCTCTCCCTCTCTCTCTCTCACACACACACATATATACAATCACACACAGATGAATACGGTATAGACTATAAATATTCAGGCGAAGGCACGGTGATACGTGCAGCACAACGCACGCTGTGCTCATTGCAGCCCTGCCACCGAGCTCCCTGTCAGCAGTTTGTTGTGGGAAAAGAGTGTTCACACATCTGCTTATCTGATGCTGCTCATTTAGGCGGACGTGTTCAGTGCCGTCACCGCGCTCATCAGCTCTGCTGGCTGCTGCTGCTCGCCGAGCCGAGCTTCAGGTGTGATGCGTGTGTTTGTTTGCGTCTCCATCAGAGGGTGAGAAGCGGCGTTTGGAAAGCACACGTGCAACACAACACTTCCCATTACACCAGGACGGCCTGTCACAGTGAGTTAAAGCTGTTGGTTCACGAGGTCGGGAGGAAAGAATCAGCCACAGATCTCACTCTGAGTCGGACCTGCAGATGACAGGACAGGATGAATGAGACGGACCAGAAGCAAAATGTTGTTGGCCTTGTTTTCCACCTATTTTCTGGACAATGAGTCGGTTATGCTAGCGCTCTTTTTAGATGTTTCATAACCAGTGAACGTTGCATGATATAATGTGACAAAGCAGCTTCAAACTGCAATCATTATTTCCATGCCAGCAGCCCAAAAGGATCTATAAGTTTGGAGAGTTTCTGTGAATCTGTCAGAATACAGCAATAAACAGCTTTAATCTGATCTTTGAGCCACGTTCTTTAAAGAAATGGATATCACCCGCCGCCTTTCACGCCAGAGTTTTAGACTAATTTCATCTTTTGTTGTGAACTCAAGAAGTTGTAGTCGTTCTGGTCAAAYCTTGAGAATGTTACGCACAGTCCATCATGAAATCACACGTTTCATCTCAAATCTGTGTTGTGAACGACTCAGCGACAGCCACATCATATTTTAGCTCAAATTCTGTAATATTGACGAAATTCAACAATTTATTTTGTGTTTGTTAATACAGGTAAAATACTGCATGTTGTGCTCAAAGTCTGTGTTGGGCATCAGTCTCTGCTACTTCCACACCAAATCTAAGCCCAGTATCTGTGAAACTAGCTGTTTTTGTGTGCTGAAGGTCAGCTGGCTGTGATGGTTGCTTTAAACACCTCAAGGATTCCTGGACGTTTCATTAATATATGTCCAATGAGTCATGATATGTTTTGCTAATAGATAGACAGAGTTAACTCCTAATAGTTAGTGGCAACATTTTAAAGAAAAAATATCTGCAATGTGTCAGCATGGTCCATCCAAACATGCAACATCTACTCTCATTGTTGCAGTTGGGTGACAAAAATCACATCATTTTGTTCTCAGATATACAGTATGTCGCTTGGCCCCACTTGTCACATGGTCCCAGGCAAACCTTTCTCCCCTCCACATACAAATGTATTGTTTGATTGGTCAGAAGTTTGTGGGCGTTTGTTTATGCTGAAAAGCACTCTGACAAACAATGACATCGTTTTGCTTCAACTACTCCTTTTTTAGAAGGTTGTGTTCAAACAACATGGATAGTTTTGAGGAGCGGATGTCAGATAGTTCATCCATCTATATCAGGGCTATTCAACTAAAACTGCTCAGGAGGCATGTTACTCAAAGGGAACAGCTCCGGTGCCTGGGGGTTGGACACTGCATTATGTAAAAGAACAAGTATTATCTTTTTCCTTGTAAATTTGTTTACGAGGGAAACCTCATTGGCAGAAGTCACTGCCAGTTGAGTAGCCCAGATCTGTATGACTCTTCTAACAAAAAAAAAACAAAAAAACTCAGGTGGAAAGAGCTATTGTGCACAGAGGAATCCGTCTGCCAAAAAGTGTGGCATGCTACCGTGACAGATTTGTGGCCAAATGGTGGAAACTGGAGTGGAAACTTAACTGAGAAGAAACACCTCAGGAGGAATTTCCCAGGAGCTCAGCACCGCGTGTCTCATTGGACTATGGAAGATGTGTGAGAAAATGAATGTCGAGCAACCATGTGACCAGGAGTCAAATGTTTGACTTTGGATGGAGCATACTGGGCCCTTTAGAGTTCTAGTTCTAGTCTAGTGTAGACCAGTCTCAGCTCAAACCACAACAAATTATAGGTCTGTAGTTTGAAACTGATTGAGACATGGCCATTCTTGTGTTTTTTAGGGTCGGCTGTCCGTAACAGCCATCTTGAATCAGATCAACTCCAAAATACAAGTGTAAATGTATAGTGCATCCAGATTACTTTCTGCAAGTGGTTCATGAGATATTTTGCTGACAGACAGGCAAATAGCCAAACGCATACAGACACAAGCAAAAACCACAATTGCTGCCTTTCAACTTTTGACAGCAGACAAAAGGTAAGAATGCTTCCATCTTAGAAAAACAATTAGTCAAAAATGTAAATAAAATAGAAGTACCCTGATTTAAAGGAGATATCATTCAGTTGGGGTCTACATAAAGTGGAACTGCAATGCTTAGGTCTGAATTCCTCCTTATTGTAACTCCACAAGCCCCTCTTTCACCACTTTTCTGAGGTGTGTCTCAGATCAACTTGCTTTGAGGCTGTCTCTTTAAATCCAAATGAAGCACATCCCACTCCAGCTTTGAGCGTCTATTATAGTTTAATAGAGGGGTTAACGTCTATATAGCAAAACAGAAACTTTTTAATTACAAAATAAATAAAAGATGTCAACAAAGAGACTTGTCCATCCAGCCTCACATGTTGGAGCCAGAGTCTGACCCAGAACCAGAGGAGAATGAAGACCACCAAGACCAGACCTTATATGTCTGTTCCATCACAAAAACTGTGATGTATTCAGGAAACATGGAAAATAGAAAAATACTGAACAGGTTGAAAAATGCAACCCAATAAATATAAAGATATCTATGCAGCCCAAGGAGAGACTAAATTAAACTTTTCTGCTCTTACAGAGATTCCAAGTTCACAACAAAATTTAATGGCGACAAAAGTGGATTTTGCATGATCGGTCCCCTTTAAGGTTGTTTTGGGAAAAAAAACTTGATATTAYGTGAGATCTCATGGGATTTTGTGAAATCATGTGAACTGTGTAAGAACTCAGAAAATGTCTTGAGGATAACTGTCAGCTACTACCACACCAAATATTAGCTCCAAGGATTTTGTATGAAAGGTCCCCATTAAATTCACTAAATGCATTTTACTTTGAGTTCAAACACAATTCAGCATCATAAAACTAACACCCTGTTTTCTGAGCGCCTTTGTGACAGTAGTACATTGTTTTAATTCTGCCACGCTTCCCTTTATTTCATGCGTAAATTTTAATTGCGGTTGTGGGAAATTAAGCACAATTTCATCATTTAGGAGAACAAAAGGGGAAAAAAGCTGCACGCACCAAACAAAAACTGTCATTATCTTTTCATCCATGTCAATCACGCCGTTCCACCTCCGAACCAGCCTCCTCCGTCTCAGTCCCCCGCAGGTTTTTTCCTCACATGTGCGTTACAATAGTGACTTAATGAAAGGCCTACAGTCACTCCTCAGCAGCAGATGTAGATGCCTGCCGCTTGTGCTCCCGAGCAGAAAAATCACAACACTGTTTCTCCTGGTAGCTGCTGGCTCCACATCTCCCTGTCTACACACTGAATTACAAGCTGCATCTCATTTTGCTCYGTTGTAATTGTGCTTTAGTTTTTTTAAATTATTATTATAAGCCCCAACGACTTTAACACTTGTTTCCTGTAGGAACAAAAAAATAATAGCAATAATAAATAAATGCTAATTTTGCTTCAGCATTTAACTGCTCTGTCTGAAGACATGAACATGCCTCATACAAAAATAGTAATAAACAAAAGAAAACAGTAACAGGTAATTAAAACTTTATAAGATAGTATCCTGCAATGTGTTTAATTGGAAAACTAAACTTTTCTTTTTTTAACCTCCCATGGAAATCTTTCCCAAAAAAATATTTCCCCTACATGAGCCATGTCTTTCCAGAGGCCTCCCTCACAGTTCTGTTGAAAGCGGCACAATAATCAACGATATATTGTTTCTGAGGCCAAAGATCATATTTTGGATGGTGACACTGCAGATAAGAGGCATGACAGAAGCTACCAATTTGACCAATAAACTCAAACTGGTCAGTTTGGAAGGAGATCAATCAATTGATTAATAAATGGATGGTCTTAAAAGGAAAAAAAGCTACACAAAAGACTTAAAACGTGCAAAAATGGTGGTCAAATGCATTATTTTCTGCCACTATTACAAAATATAATGATTTACAAAAATATCTATGACAACAGGACATTCCAACTGTAAATTTGCTGTAAACAAAAGAATCTGTATATTTTTATTAAGCTCTAGAACAAGTTGGATGAGCTCAGACCAGTGAGCCCTGCAAGTCGTTAAAAAACAAACTAAAACTATGTTAAAAACAARAAGCACTCGGAGAGTGCAAACCTCCGCCAAGTCCAATTTCCCTCATCCTGTAATAGAGTTAATGCACAAAAGCAGAAATGGAAACACATTTGCCAAATAAGTTCTAACGTAGCGAACATTTAAGCAGGCAGAATGCAAGGAATTTCTTCCCAGTGGGGTCCAATGGGGGGGAAAAGGAAAAAAGTCAGACTCGTCACCCRACGTTATTGTTGAAAGCTTTCGCATCGGTGCTACGTGATTCAAAAAAGCAGAGTTTTCATTGCACGTCTAATCACACAGACACACACGCGTCTTCCTATATTTGTGAGGACCACGCACAGCGGTCACAACCACGCTCTGCACATTCTTTTTCCCCCAAAGTTTGGCAAGAGGGGGATTGAGGGCCGTACAAATAGCTCTCGACTTGATCTGACCTCATTTAAATAATAATAAAAATGAACAAACAAACAAACAAACAACCCCCCTAGTCTGAAGTCCACCGCGTCAGTCCTCTTCCTCAGTCTTCATCGATCTGTGTACAAGCCTACCGACAATGTGGTGTGTTTGAGCAAATGGGAAAAATAGGTTTCATGGTGCAGTCACGCACTTCGTGGTCACAAAACATTCTCTAAATGTGCACCAAATGCGTAAAAATGTGCACATTATAGCAAGAATTATTCATCATTACATCTTGTTTTAACATTACTTTTATAAAGTTTGAAGTCTAATCACTGAAAGCTGTCACAGTTTTTTACAGAAGCCCTGTGAAAGCATCACAGCTTTGCCAATCTGAGAGGATTATAAGATAAAAAATTCCTGTATCCGCATCATGATCCGGAACATCACCAAAATTTAATGGTGTGTCCGTTGTGCCAGTATCCACTTGTGTTGTAAATGTCATGACAATCCGTCTACAAGTTTTTGAGTAATGCTGTCCACAGACAGACAGACAGACAGACAGACAGACAGACAGACAGACAGACAGACAGACAGACAGACAGACGCGACCGAAAACATTACCTCACCTTTGGCGGAGGTAAGAAATCCACTGAATATCAGACTCTTTTTGTATTTAGCTCCAATAATAGAAATGTATCTGAAATTGCTGATTTATGTTMTACTGTCATTTTTCCTTAGCAAAATTATTATGTCTGTGCAACAGGCAGCAGCAGTTCCATTGTGGGGGGGCTTGCTCAGCACAAAACATAAACCCTGTTCTCTGTAAGAAGCATTTAGCAAATAAAGCACTATAGRTTTTCCAAAACAAACCAACATATGACGATAATAATACTGAACCTTGCAGCTTCTGAGATGGCAGCACTGACCACTGATGGATGAAGGATGATGAGTTTGTAAGTAAATTTTTCCAGCC
>NW_013952561.1:1069995-1071665 GCF_001266775.1 Austrofundulus limnaeus | reverse complement strand
TATATATATTATGAAACTTTGTTGTTGCCAAACTTTTCCACTCTCCCAGTGAGGCTGTAGACCAGATGCACCTCCTCCAGCAAACAAGTAGCTGCCAGACTCCTACCTGCTTTAAGGGCTGTAAAAAGCACATATTTGCACTTGTAACCTTCCAACACTGCCACATACTGTACACTGAAGTGCTGCTCGAGCTGGGATAATTATTGCGTACATCTGTTTGCAGTTACTTGTTTTGAGTGGAAATCATGTTCATCCACATCTGACCGCCTTCACAGCGATTGTTCACGTAACCATACATGCATGCTTTCACCACCTGAGCTTCAGTTAACGTCTTTTTTTTWAATTAAACTGGTTTTTAATCCGTGTTTCATTGATCTCTCATAAGAAGTTCCTGACCCGGTTGGTGTTTTGTAACCAGGGATGGAGCGGTTTATGAAAACAATTGGAATTGTTTGGTTCACCTGACTTGATTTAGGTCGTGTGCGTTCGATTCGACATGTGTGCCAGATAGTTTTGCACCAGTAGCTTGGCTCCTAGGAGTTTTATCAGGAAAAAAAATGTGGGCAGAGTCACTGAACTGGACAGTAAAAGTGGAATCTATTGTAAAATGCAAAGTGCAATCTGTTTTTTTTWWTTTTTTTTCTTTTTTTCCACATTCTACAATAATGTTCACAAAGAACAAGAGACTGTCACTCCTTTGTGTGATGTGAGGACTTTGAATGTGGGAATATGTCACAGAGAGCAGAAGCAAAGATTTCCAATAGAGGTCTCTGCAGAACACAGAAGTAGCGGGCTTTCCAAAAACTGGAAGGAACTACACTTAATAGACACGTTAGACTCTCAAAGTCTGGTTTACTGAATTCATAGAGTGAGGAAGTAGGGGTTCCAAATTAAGAAATAAATTGCGCTCATTAAGGCTTAATTAACAAGCAGCTAAATAATAAATACATTCCAGTATCCATGTCTGACATTATTTTAAGGCCTAAATAAAACTGTCACATCTATTAATTAATTTAGAATAACATTCAGTGTTGATGCTTTCTAGATGCATTTTTAATACGCTATAAATAAACAACAATTAAAGTTTAAATATATTTCAGAACAATGTGACAATATGTAACTGTTTGCTTTAAATCATATTTAAAAGTATAAAATCTGGAATATTTTTTAAAATTAGATGCATGCTAATTAACTAACCTTAGTGAAAATAAATATGTTTCTTATTTAAGTAGAAGACCTCTTTAATTCCTCTGATACTGTCTGATACTGCCTCAAGTCCAACCCATTCGTTCAGGGAGGACACACCCATTAAGGGGTAGAACCGCCCATTTGTGTTCTGGTAAGATTTTTTAGTCTTGATGTCTGGCCAAGCAAACAAAAATTACAAAATTTAACACTAAGCATTATGTTTTAGCAGGACAATGTTTTAAATTTAGACAGAAAACTTTTCAGTCCATTTTGTTGCGACATGAYTGACTGAGAGCAAAGGTTTTGGGCGAGCCTCACTTCAGCAAACTACTGCATAAAACACAACAGGAGGACAGACACCTGACTTATATTATAAACTCAGCAGCTTTATGAGGGACTGTTACTGACATAATTGAAAATAAAAGCAAAAATATAAACTGTAAATAGACCAAATAAATAAATAAATAAATACACATCAAAAG
>NW_013952561.1:1059038-1069985 GCF_001266775.1 Austrofundulus limnaeus | reverse complement strand
AATTATAATTTATATTATAAATAATAATTTCGTTTTTCTAAAAAATAATACTTTTTGTTTTTCCTTTCACTTGTACATGCATTTGTGTTTCTTAAATATTTTAGATGAAGTAAAAACAGGAGACAGAAACATGTAAAAACAACGCATGTATAATTGATCTGCACATCGATCCTGCTTCCTGCTCCTTAGTTTAAAAATGTTTAAGAAACAGATGTGCATTTATAAGTAAAGTAATTTTATCTTCTTTTTGTGCCATGCACTACAAGTGAACCGCTAAATTTTTAATTCTAAGCTAAAATGTATCATTTGTTGGGGCTAAAGGCCCTGTCACATTAGACAACTTACATTGGATAATGTTGATTAGCACTGACAACCATCAGAAAATGTTTTGTCTCTAAAGTTTAATCTGATTAATTGGCTGTAGATGTACCAATGATTATCCTCCGCATGTTTTATTAAAATCAGTGGTCCATAAGAAACAGAAATAATTCCWGTAGTTAATGTGAAAATCAGTCCTATATTTCTTTACGTGACATGTCCTTGAAAATAGCTAATATTTTAAAATATGTCAAAAGTGGATTAATATCACTGCTTTATTTCTGAAATGTTTACAAAACAGAAAAAAGTGGGACTTAATTGAGAACCCTAACCCCAAAAATCAAACCAGGCAGCTTAACATGCACAAAGAGGTAAATACAAGAAACAAAGTCACACTGAGCAGAATCAAAACCAAACAGTTCAACAACCGACAGTTACTGAGTCGGAACCGCTGAGTCCAATTAGCAGACACCGGGCAGGTGTGAAGGACACGGAGGAACCTGGTAGCTGAGGAAACATCTGCAAAGACGACACGAGGATGAACTGATCGACTGAACTGGTGAATGTCTGAACAGCACAGTCAGGAGGAAAAGATGGCTGAATCATGAACACAGCTGCAAACAATGAACTCAAAACAAACACAAAACTACAGCTGACAAATCAGCTCATTTCTGTTCTCTGCAACATGTTTTCTTGTGTCATCTGCTGAAATAATAAGCAACCATAAAACTACTGCTGTATTTGTTGGAAACGCAAAGCAGTGTGACGGTGCGCTAATGTATTAGCAGTCATTTAGTGAGTGGTCCTGTCTCTCCTCAGAGCGCAGGTGGTCCTGTCGAGCAGGTTGTGGGATCTGACGCAGCGTGTTCGGCTCTCTGTTACTCGTGTAAAAGCACTTCGATGTGGCTCTGTCACCGTTATCTGCACCGTCTTCTCTCAGCTTGATGATAATACAGTGTCTTGTCAAGCTGCTGGATTAATTTGTCCGTCATGTCTCCCAGAGCGTCTCCGGTCTGCCCCTAAAACCTTCCTCAGAAATCTTTATTTACTTCCCCTCACAGGAAAGTCCTAATGAGCAGTGTCACTCTGAAGTTCCAGCTTCATTTTGGAGCGCGGGAAGTTTTCCCTCGCTGCCATCTTTAGTTCTTGGAAAAGTGAAATATAACATTAAAACAGAGCCTGGCTTTTTAAAATGCATATTCTTTGAAATGAAGGATGATCAAAGAAAAAAGGAATGAGAGGCCATTCTCTCTTACTTTTGAACTTGTAATTTTGCTTTATGCATCAGATTTATTTAAACTTTCTCCAAGACTGAATTCACTGCAGAAAGAGAAGATATTTTATTTGTGTAAACATCACTCATCTATATGACACCACTGTTGTAATGATTATAAAATATCTGTTTTAGTTCTTACAGTTTTATACTGTTGATGCTTTTCATTGTATTTTTTTCCCTTAATGTTTTAAAACTAATAAAAATTAAAGGCCCAGCATTCCRGGGAACATATACATGCTACTTGCAGCGGTTTATGTTAAAGATTGTAATAAAAAATATCTTGTATTGATAAAGGGTAGTCATAGCTATTTTCGTCAACTCTTGTAAATAAAGCGTGATATTGCGCAGTTCTGGGAAATCTTTCAAAATCTGTTTCCTCTCAGAGGATGTGTTGAGGATGACTCTTGACTACTACCACTTAAAATTTAGATCCGTTTCTTCTCAATATCATTTTTAATCATTTTTAATTGTCTAAGGTTGATTAGCTGTGCTAGTTATTTAGAATTGGAGAGACTCGAAAAGTTATTCGTTATTTTTTTCTAAAAATATAATTGAAATCCATCAAGATGTTCATGAGATATTTTTCTAACAGACAGGTAGTGTTGATGCCACTGTAATGAAGTTTACCATGGTGCTCAAAGTACATTTTGTAAATGACTCTTAGCTATACCACAACAAATTTTAGCTCAATTTATGTATATCTGGTTGAGTTTTGTTTGTGTTTCCTAAAATCAGTTAGCTGTGGCAGCCATCTTGAATTTACTTGACTCCCAAATTCAGTAAGCTGTACAAAAACAAATTATTAGATTTTGAGAAGTTCATTAAAAACCACCGTTCATAAAAGATTTTGAAAACGCTACAGAGAAACTAACACACATACMTGCATGCATACTCACACACAAACTTTGCCATAATATCTTCATGGGGACTTTCCTTTTTCCATTCACTTCTATGCCTAAACCTGACCGTTACCCCAAACCCAACCCCAAACTGATGTTCCACAGTATTAGAACCAGGTTTTAGTCCTCCTAAAAACTTTAGGAAAATAAGTCAAACAAATATAGTATTAGTGTCTGCTAGTTTGGTTAGGCAACATTGGCAACAAAATTAATCACGATTAATTGTGGAATTTAGTCAATAATGATTAATATGACGATTAGTCCCCTGAACGCCTGCATATCCTGGTCACATGATCAATTTAAATCGCTCTAGTGGGAAAGATTTGCTGTCCATAAAAATCTGTTCCAAATTGTGTCAAAAGTACAGCCTTCAGATTATATATTAATTTTGAAATTGGGTTGTTATGATAAATAAATTAAAGAACTTTTTAAAAAAAATGTTTGTCATATTTGAAGTGGAGAGGGGCACCGAGCGAACTGACCGCAGAAATCTCCACTCAGTCTGCCTGCTGGCATTAATCGTCAAGTCCCCCAAAAAATAATTAAAGTTTTTCTGATGATTAATTGCACACAATACAATTTTGCACAACCCTCTGACACTGCTAATGTTGGTTAGGTCTGTTGTGGCGGTAACATGATGTGATCATGAACAACAGTGCATCATTTACTCCAAACTCTCAAGTCAGAGAATCAATATGAAAATAGTAATAATAATAATAATAATACATTTACGGAGGATAAATTACTTTATTTGATCATTAATTAGAGCCTGTTTATTTCAGACCATCCACATTCACTCATAAGCTAATTATTCACTCCATGGCAGGACTTTTTTTTACTCATTGCACAGTTTTCTTTTTAACCCTAAAAGTCATCTAATTGGGGTCAAACYTGCAGAACTGCAACTTTCAGAAAACCTTTTACTGTCAGCTTGGATGATGAGTTTCGACACACCGATTTAAACATTATATTAATTTCTGTGGCCTGACCAGCACTCCATCTCTCCAACCACCAGTGGGTCCTCAGAAGGTAGTATGTTTTGAAAAAATGGGCCTCCCAAGGTAACAAATGCTAGAACACAAACACGCACATACACACACACACACAGCCTGCTTTTAGCAGCTGGTAATAAAAAAACAGTGTGTATTCTTGTGATTTCTTTTCTAGGTGGTTGACTGAAAAGTGCATTATTAAAAAAAGCCTCATCTTTTCTCTGATTGTTGTGTGTAAAATGCTACATTTTAAAAAATTGTTTTGATGTTGACAGTTTTCCCTGTGCTCTTTGGATCTGCATTCAGTTCTCACATCCAGATAAAGTCAACTGTCAAACATGAAAAAACGTAATGTGTGCTTTAAGCACTCAGGATCTAAGTTACAGTAAGTGTCTTTCTATGTTCTGTGGTTTCTTTGTTTCATGATAGTTTCAGTCTGAAAATAGTTGCAAATTTAACAGAAAACTCAAAAGTAAAAGTAGAGGCAATCCAGCTTTTACAAATCTGTAAAGTTGCCCAGGGTAATGAGAGAAGTGACTCACACTCTATCCCTGTTTACCTGTTTGGGTTGACTCAACTCATCGGTCCACTTGACAATTAGCAAGCAGGAATAATGAAGCAGTGATGCACAGGAGGCCACATTTCTGCATTTTTCTATCTGTTGTAGGCAGACATGCACAGAGTGAACTCTTTTTTATACATATAATAATGATTATGAATTAATTTGTATAGCACCTTTCAAAACACAGTTAAAAGTGTTTTGCATCTCATTATAAAATCTAAATACATGTCATCTAAAACAAGCAAAAAATCACCAGTTAAAAATCAGCCTATAATGATATGTTTTTAAAAGAGGAAAATGAAAAGGCCTGTCTGAAGTTAAGTGGCAGTGCATTCCATAAAAAAGGAGCCCTGACTGTAAAAGCTTGATAACCCTCTGTCTTCAATCYTGCTCTGAGCAGAGAAAGTAGCAACTGATGCACATTGTCACTCCTGACTCGTGACTGATCAGATCATCTCAGAGGTCACAGGGGGTGGGGTGTAAGGCGTAAGTAACAGTTAAACATGATGCAAGTCCATATATTGATTTAAAAATAAGAATATCTTGAAATCAACTCTAAGTGCAACAAGTAGCAATTGCAAAGAAGCAAGAATTGTATCAATATGATCATATTTATAGGTTCTGCTGAGGACTCTAGCTGCTGTTTTCTGTACTAACTGGAAACATTTAATGGTCTTTTGAGGCAAACCAGCAAATAGAGAATTGCAGTAATCAAGAAGACAAGAGACAAAAACATGAATGAGGGTTTGAGCATCAGCAAAAGARATCACTGACCTTATTTTGGCAATATTTCTAAAATATTGTATTATTATTGTATGTTGTAATAAAAGGCACTGTTAATACTATTATTAAAATGTTGTGTGAAGCTCAGATTAAAATCTAAAACCACTGCTAGGTTCCTGGCCTTACTGGAACAACAGAAACCAGAGGAGTTGAGAATCTGAATAAGAGGGTCTCTGTGTGACTTGGGATCAAAAAACAACACCTCCATTTTGTCATTATTTAACAATTAAAAGGTATCAGACATCCAGATCTTAA
Organism: Austrofundulus limnaeus; assembly: GCF_001266775.1. NCBI lineage: Eukaryota > Metazoa > Chordata > Actinopteri > Cyprinodontiformes > Rivulidae > Austrofundulus > Austrofundulus limnaeus. The sequence continues at coordinate 1,064,900 of NW_013952561.1, read as the reverse complement.
TATCAGCAAGACATGAGCCTGTTTACAGACAGATCAGATTAGGGCTGCAACTAATGAATATTTTAATAATCGATTAATCTGCCGATTATTTTTCAATTAATCGATTAATCGGCCAAATCATTAAAACACTTAATTACATAAAAATAAGTAGATATAAACTAATTTAATTCCCATATAAATTAGGGATGCAAGTTATCAATTAATGTGAAGTTGTCTGAAGTTGATTTATCTTATGGATTGACTAACTATTAATTGATAAGCAGCCATTTTCTTAAAAAACCAGAGTTTTCTATTGAATCAAGAGGGACTTTTCATAAAATTAAGGATTTTTTTAATAACATGCTAAATCAAAAAAAGAAGCACATCAAATATTTTCACAGTTGATTTTGCCGGATCACATCAAATCAGACCGTCATAAAAAAAATTAAGTGTAGCATACTTGTTATCATAACTTCGTATCTATACTTGGCCTAACAACACAATTTAAAAACTGGTTTAAAGTTCAAAGTCTCTGCTTTTCACTCAAGGGTCTCAGAGAGGGTGGATCTTTACAGGTAGAGTTTTTTTCTTCCTAAAGTTTATTCAGGTCAGCCAGCATTGACAACATTTTGCGGGTGACGTAAACGGCTCCGCGACACGGCAAGGGACACATAAATCGTGCGACACAACAAATCGATAATGAAATGCGTTGCCAACGCTTTTAATAATCTATTTTTATCGATTCGTTGTTGCAGCCCTAGATCAGATGGATCAATAGCTAAATAAATATGAGTAGCATCTGCATAGAAATGAATGAGATATTCTATTTACAAATAACTTGACCAAGTGGTAACACATAAATAGTAGTGGGCCAAGAATGGAGCCTTGAGGAACACCACAGGTGAGCTTTACAAAACTAGATGAATTATTACCAGTTGTAACAAAGAGGAACTTATCACTTAAATATAATTTAAACCAGTTCAGAGTAATTCCATTCACACCCTCAGAATGTTGCAGGTCAGCTGAATATATTTAATATTTTCTCCAAAAGCTACACACAGATTTCTGCCTTTTAGTCCAACATTATGCATAGTCTTTTGTTTATTTTTTTCCCTTTGTTTCTGTAGTATGTTTCTGATTAAAACTGCTTTCCACCTTATAACTGAGAATAACACTCAGGTGGGGAGGAGGACAGCTGTAATCTCTGTCTCCTCAGTCCATCTCAGACCCCTAGTGGCAACTCTTAACCACTTAAGAGTTCTCTGGAGCAGTCTTAACTTTTCTTGAGTGTAAGAGTGATTCTTAGACTTAAGAATTTTGACAACTGGCACTTACACTTAAGTTTGAGAGTAGGAGCAAATCCAAGAAATTTTCAGCACTCAAGTCTAAAAATCCACTCTAAGAAGTTTTATGAATACGGGCCCAGATCACATTTTTTTAAATTGGTTTCTTGTTATCCCTCAAGATTGTTATTTCAGTTTGTGAGCAATAAAGGTCATTGCTAGGTGAGGCCCTAATCCTGAATGACTCATGTGAAACACTGAATTTATCCAAGCAATGTTTGATTATCCTGTAGCCTCACAGATTTCCAGCATCAGATATTAATGATAGGTTCTGTATTAATGTGTTTTCATCCTGTTRTGCTATTATTTTAGTCTGAAGCTGTTCTGAAATTTTTATTTAGTCTGGAAAACTAAAATGCTTTGGCATGGATTACTGTCAAATTATATTAGGTCTATATATTATTTTCACCATCAAACCTCATTGAGATTTATTTATTTATTTATTTATTTATTTATTTATGTAAGACCAGGAGGGGGGAAAAGCATCAGGCTTTTTTTTATTTTATTTAAATAAAAGCGAGTTTTCATTTGGAGCTCCTTCTGTGGGTCTGCATTCCTACTGACCGAGAGCAAGAGTTTGATGTGGCTGAGAGTCATTTATGACACACACCCCAAGTGGTACACGTTGCACAAAATGTTTGCTCAGAACAATAGTTTGATTCAATCCAGTTTGAATGTTAGCAAAATATGTCAAGAGATATAAGTTGTAGACATATTCAGAAAGCAATGATTGGATGCACAATGTGAGCATGAACCCTCGCAGTATTTCATGATATTGCACATAACTTTATGTTTAATCATTATTCAGCTTCAGATGATTTTAGTCTGATTTTTGAATTGCATCAAGTGATTATTGTGAGTATTTTTACAAAGAATTAATGACCTTTACATAAAATTGTGAATTTGGTTGTAAATAACTATGAACCAGTGGTATGACTGAAAATGATGTAAAATTCTTAGGTGTAAATCTACCAAAGCTGATGAAACAGGAGTGAAACACACGGACTAATTTTTGCTATCTCAACTGTGAAATAATCAGTAGTTGTATTTTCTGATAACTTTCACCTAAAATATCCAYGAGAAGAAATTTTAGAAAGTAATAATAATAACACTGTTGTTGGATGAATAATGCCAAACCAATACAAGAAGCKTAAAGGCACACATACACAGTACAGATATGTGAGGTGAAAAAAGATTAGATTTCTTCAGCCMTGATTTTCTTTTAAACGTACTCTGATCTTTCTGTTTTTTATTTTCATGGTTGATRTATTTGTATTGACTATGAATCCGTGGGTTTATTGCATTATGTCAGTAATWAAACATCCATAATCTGAATGTGTTAAGTGACACATTTTCACACATTTTCTGGCAGCTTAGGTGTTCTGTTTCTGCCTGAAACAGCATCAGGAGAGTCAACACATCAGCTTAAAAACAGCTAAATCCATCTTTGAGACCAAATTTATATTTCTCTGGATTTTCTGCATTTTTTATTTTATTTTATTTTATTTTATTTTATTTTATTTTATTTTATTTTATTTTATYTTATTGGACTGTTAAGGTTATCAGTTTTCTTTGTGTGATTAAACTGTTTGGAGGCTAACATTTAGGAAGTGCCAGCTTCCTGCTCTGTGTGTGTCGGGGAGAGTTAATTATTCCACAGTTTCTCCAGCACACTTTTACCAGTTTCTAGTTTAAGCACCTTCACTTAATCCTTTTATGGTTCAGTGAAAATATTTCTCAGACTTTTAGTATAAAAAGCTCAGTTGACTTTGCTCTAAAGACTTGGTGCTTCTTTGACGGAGCTGAGAAATAAAATAAAATAAATAAATAAAAACTCTTTGCAAACACTTCTGTGCTTTTGAACTCCAGATTTACAATTTTCCACAATCYTCCTTTTACTTTCAGTGTCCCCAGCTGTACTGTGTTAATTAGTTTTTTTTTTACACAAACTGAAAGCCTTCATGGTTTTAAATGACACAGCTTCATACTAGTGTTGGTCAATTTGTCCCTCCGCCAGATYGTCCCCTGCATGTGGAAGACCCTGCAGGCACTTCTGCATCATTAAAGTGCCTGTGACATGCATTTTTTTTTTTACATACAAATAGTGGAAGAAAATATTTAAAATTTTCAGGCATAATACACAGGATTTTACTCATTTTGTCACATGACTGACAGTTTTGTTTTTAACTTGATGCGGCCAAATTGAAMCAGGAAGTGATGTCAAAGGGAAACATCTTAAGAGGAACTCTTTGTTCATACAAACACTGATAGTGACTCAAACTAATCTAAAGAAGCATCAGATTATTTGCTACTGTTTGTGTTGTTAGTCCTGCTTACATGCTGGCATTCCCCTCTGTCATCACTTCCTGTTACTGCATGTGAATATCTGAATAACCGTTCATCTCAGTGGTATGATTTGTTTTTGCAATGTTATCTTTCCAATAATGCATTTATATTTATCATGATTTGATGTCACGGGAACTTTAAAGGCACTGCTCCACTGGGTTGAGCTTTTCATTTCACAGTCAACATCAAAAAATGCTGTAAAAACAAACRAGAATGAAACCATAAGGCAGATATTTTTAAATGTGTTCATTAAATCTGCTGTTCCCAAACATTTATACTGTTGACCCCCCCTGGCTAAAATATACAAACTCAAAAGTTAAAAAGCCATTTCACAAAGAGCTTCAGCAAACATTACAAAGAAGCTTTTATGAATTTATWACCAAACTTTCTCCTTGTAATAATTAAGGACAAATATGTCATTAGCAGTCATTTGATAACTTTTTTTTCTTTTTATTGTCACAAGAGCTCACACTTTGTGTTTTCATGATTTCAAAATGAATCATGACCACAACTTTGGGATTAAATGATTTACATGACTCAGTCAGCATAGAATATGGACATGCCAGGCACAGACCTCAAAAAATATGAAAGTGGCTTKATCTTTACTCAACTCAATTCAGTGGAAATTGTTGAAATAACTTGKTTAAGTAAATCCAACAATCTGTTATTTTGATGCTGCTTAGAGTACAGACAAAGCACAATACCAGCATTGCCAGATGTACAGAAATKATTTGTTTGAAAGTTTTACCCTCTGCAAGATCAACAATTCCAAAAATCCCATAATGTCCAATAATTTGACTACTTCAGTGCAGGACTGAATTAAGCAACACAAGGAATTGTGGAACACTCAGTGTTGCCAGTTTAGCAACTTTTTAGACCAATCTAGTGACAACTAAACTTTTTTCAGATGTTATTGAGACTTCTGGATATTCTGAGGTTAACGCAGCTTAGAGACCCGCTGCCGGGGGCTCCTCTACGGTCCCAAAGCACCGACTGATGGCTCAGTCCTCTCACCACGTCCCACCCTGCTGCAGTCAAACTCGTCCCGTAAACAAATTGTGCTGGTGCAAAGCTGCTGACCGATTCAGATGTAGACGTAACATTTTTATGGCTAAAACTAATCACAGCAATAAAATAACTTTGAGTGTCACTTTTATGTGACATTTGCCGGTCTTGAGCTTAAAAGTAAAATAAAAGCAAAAAGAAGAAGAAGAGGAAAAAACAAGGTGACAGAAGAAATATTTTTTTATATTTTTTAAACATATTTTGGCTGATTTTATTGGCATAATGTCTCTCAAGATGTTTTTCTCTTTTTATCACTTCAGTAGAAAAAAAACTCAATCTTAGTTTCTCAAGACATTTTTCCTCTCTGAACAGTTTAGACAACCAATGACTGCTTTTCTTACTGAAGAGTGGGAACGATGCATTTTGTGAGTTTTACCAGGAGGTGACAGTAATATAAAACTCAAGAACGGGAAAAAAAAAGTTTCATCACAATAAGCCACTGGTACAGTAAACATTTCCCAGCRACACAGCAGCCTTCTCACACCCAAGTTGTCACATATTGACACTTGGTCAGGTTCCCTCTGGGTCTGGTTTTGACGCGTCGGGTACCCCCCTCACATCAGTTATTGACAGGATGGGGCAGAATCTGTTATAATTCCAGAAAGTGTAGAAAATGCACAAAAACTAACTGTCCCAAACCCTAAAATTAGTTAATATTCACCCTAGACATCCTATCCCTGACCCCACTACCTAATATTAGCCATGAGCTCTGATCCCTAAAATTAACCACAGACCCCAACACAAAGACCCTTATAATTTGCCTCCCAGTGTGTCAAAAATGGATGCCAAGGGAACCCAGAAATGCCTGGTGCGTCAAAAAAATAAGAGGCAGAGGGAATCTGACCGAGCGTCAATATGTGACAAGTTGGGAGTGAGAGTGTTTTAAACCAGCTTACCCCCAATTTACATTGCATGCGGTCCATCTCCGCAGCAAATACGCACCCATTATAATCAATGAGAGTGTTTACACTGGCGGCGCAGGGCAGCGGTGAGCGGACGGCGATCTGTCAAAATTAGAACAGATCCTATTTTTGCCGGATGCCGGAGCAGCGCCGGAGTCAGTTTTTAAAGATTACATCGCACCAACAGAAAAAGAAATGAGCACAACATCCCTGTTTTCAAAATAAGA
>NW_013952561.1:1056880-1058861 GCF_001266775.1 Austrofundulus limnaeus | reverse complement strand
TGTGTACACACACGATACACGTGGTTTTTATTTTGAAATCAGAAGTTTCAGAAAGCCGACACTGAGACAGTTTCAACATAGATAGGCTTTATATCGTTGTTTTCAGCTGTTTGGAGTTCGTCTTTCACAGAATTAATTATTTTTTGCTGTGACTTCCATGAATTTATCACGCGATCTGCTTCCTGAACGTCTGTCGGACCGGAGCAGAGCGGAGGTGGTGTAAACTGGACTTGAAACGCACAGCTGCGACCTGCGCAGCGCAGCGCAGCGGAGACACATGCAGTATAAATACGGGGTTATATTAACTTTTTGATTCCAATAATTATTCCCAGAGTTTTATACAAAGATCTTGTGTAATCAGTTTGCACTTGGAGTACGTGTTTGGGACATTTGTCAGCACAGTAAATTTTAGTTTAGTATCTGTAAAACTGAATTAAGCACTGTTTGTTTTGCTAAAATCACTAAGCTGTGATCGACATCTCAAATTGGATCGGCTCCAAAAAGGTAATCTGTTGTAGATTTGTCCATTCACTGATTTCTTTCTAAGAGTTTCATCACAATCAGTCCTCTGGTTCAAGAGAAATTTTACTTACAGAGAAACACACAGAAACATGAGCAAAAATCRTTATTGTTCAAAAGCTGGTTCAAATCTTCTCCTGAATTTTCAAAGTGTWCTCCAGGTGATCAAATCATTAATGCCGGGGAAGCTGAAGTACACAAAATCAGGTTACAAAGTGAGTAGAGGTGAGGATGCAGAGCTCTGTAGCAGACTGTTTATTTTTATACACCAAAAATATGGTAAAAAATTGATCAAAACTGCAAATGGATGACTTGACATAAAGATAATTAGACCTATAGCATTCTACACGTATTTATTATGCCAACCAAAGAAAAAACAGGACAAAACCTGAATTTCTTTTTTTAACTAAGTTGAAACAAATTGAAAAAAAAACCATGTTAGAGCTTGATTCATGCTGTTTACATTTTTGTACTTAAATTGTAATTTTTGTGTATAAGGGAGACACAAAACAATAAGAATAACTGGTTGTATAGTAATTGTAAGTAGTTGTAAGTATAACTCTTATAACTCTTGGTGACTTTTAATGAAAAGTTCCTACAGGAAAACAAAAAGGAGTTCCTTTGATTGTTATTGTTGCAATGTTGCTCAGTTTTCTTCAACTTGAACTCGAGCTATTTTATGAAGAGATGGTAGAAAATTGCTCACGCAGCATGCAGATTCAGTGTCTGGTTTCTAATGCAACGACAGGAAAACCCAATTATTGTCTGACTTCCTTCTGAAAACAACTTGAGTTTGTTTGGTTCCTCAGTAAACACATGCAGCAGCTGCTCCTCTGTTGGCTGACAAAATAGCTTTTAAACATCTATTTGCTGCTGTCAGGACTTTGGCTGCTGCAGTGAGAGGTGCTGCAGGTGTCACAAAACTGAAAAACATGTCTTTAAGTCTTTGTTGTGAAGGATCTCATACATTTTCTGCTGTAATCATTCTTATAATTATYCTGTTAATACAGCAGCTTCTGAGCATTTTTATTAGTGAGGTGGACATTTATGTCATGAATCACTTACCACATAAATTTCCCTATTTTGTTACATTTTCTGTGAAAAATGATAATATATTTGTTGCTTACCTTTGTGGGTTGCTTTATTTATTTATTTATTTATTTATTTATTGCACAAAGGTGTCACTTCTTTTCTCTCTCCTTTGGGTTTAAGTTGTCTCTTGTGTAAACAGTCCAGTCTAATAACGAAATCAGAGAAACAGATGCCTCCTGCACCCACATGCAGGAGTTTAAATTAAAATAATAAGAAACACCTACTTGGCTTAAAAATGCACTCAAAACAAAAGAAAGTCATTTAGACTTATCTGCCGTGTGTGAGGCAAAAACTGTTGTTTTTCTTTCTCCAGTTACTGAAGCAAAAAAAAAAAGAAAAGTTTTAAATTAAATTTACAAGAACATTATAT
>NW_013952561.1:1046763-1056631 GCF_001266775.1 Austrofundulus limnaeus | reverse complement strand
GTTTCTACATTATTTTATTGACATCTGACAACTGTTTCATTATAATCTCTTGTAAAAATATAAAAAAATATTGTTTCTCATTTTAAAATGTAATAATACAATTATTGCATTGTTTCAGTGTCTATTTTCCATGTAGCTATATGAAAAACTTCACTGTACTGCTCCCTACTGGTGGGGCAAATTGTAATAATACTACTAATTTTGAAAAGCAATTTTTAAAGCAATTTTCACATGGTGAGGTTTATTTATTTAATTTTGCAATTTTGCATTCCCTAATGTTCAAAGATTGATTTAAATAAACAAAAAAAAGCCATGCAAATAAAATTTAAACACAGTCACTGCTTTACTTCATGCCTTAATGCATCAGTGAACATCTAAAATACATAAACAACATTATAAAAGTTTAAAATGTATTAAATTAGCCTGACCCTTGCCCTCCTATGCAGTTCAGCTCAATTSTAGTTTCCCTTCAGTGCTTCATCTGGGATTTCTCCCAAGGATTTCTTCAGTAGAATTTTACCTGGGCCAATGAGTTTTGAACAACAACGTTGATTTTCTGCGCAGTGTCTGCTAGTTAGTTTAGCAATGACAGTGGAGAAAGTGAATGAAGTCAGTCTGTGTTGATAAGGCTTCCAAATTGAACAAATTAGTCTGGCAAAGCAGCAGCTCTCGTTTACAGCCGTCTCATTCGGCTCGGTACTTTTCTTCTCTCAGTAGGGTTGTTTACAGCACACGCAATTTCTGGTTAGCCTCTTAGCTTAGCCTCCTTCACAATGGAGCTGGTGCACACATACGTTACATTCATACAACCTTTTTTTTACATCTTCGCAAAGCTAACCTGAATAAATCATTCTTTAGACTCTACTGATAAGACTCTCAGTAGTTTGGATCACATTCCAATGGGGGGAACAGTGTAGACGTAATGACGGGTTCAGTCTCAGCCTGGCGATGCTTCAACGTGCGACTGCATGCTGGTGGACTCAAACCTCCGACTCTCTTTGAAGGATGACTGTTCGAACCACTGAGCCACAGCCACCTATTAAGTTAGTGAGCTCCATAAAACCTTGTAGTCTCTGCTTCAGGTGGATGCTCAGTTATATTTGTTATATTTGCACCACGTTCAACGCATCAGCTGTAAACCTTGCTTTCAGAATGTAATGACTAATGAGTAAATGTACAAACAAGCAGCAAGTATCTTATCCACCTTTTGTTGGATATCAGAGTAGATAAACTCAGATCAGTAACTGGATCTAACCAAAGTTTTTTTGTTTTCTTTCTGAAGGTACAGCTCAAAACCTCAGATGAAAGCAGTTTTGGGGAAACAAAGTTTAGCGGACAGATTGCAGATACTATGGAGTCRCTAAAGCACAGGCTTATTGCTTTATATTGAATTGATATTGTGGAACCACAAGCTGGTACAAAAGGTGACCAGMAAAACTGATTTCTGGGAGAAAAACAATCATAATAAAATCGGAGACACAAGGTTTCCAGCCGACAGCTACCACTGGAATAATACTCCAACCAGATATTACTTTTTTGGGAGATGTCAGAAGCTGGATTTGTTTTTAGCTTTTTTGTGTTTGCACCAAACATTTCTGTTTTGAGCATTTTTATAATATTTTATTCCTGTCCACACTAGCTGATTATTACAAAAAACGAAAATGGCTGCAAAGACTTCTCCCTTCATAAAATGGTCTAAAACGTTGGCAGCAGTAAATGTCGGGCCTCTTTTACTACCTTGTGTTAAGAAAAATTGTCAAGCTAAACGTCTGTAATATACAGTATACACTTATATAATCAAAATGATCCTATTTAAACTGTCAACAGAACCAATGGCGTTTGTACAAATACAATTAAACGTGTCCTATTAATGACAACAATTCAGAAATGATACATAATACAATCTTAACTTTAGAGAGATCCAGTAAAAATGTATTATGAGTAGTTTTAAATAACCAGTAACAACTGTTTCTGCACAACACCAGCTACTTTTTTTCCTTCTTCTTCCTCCTCCTTTCAGCTGCATCTACAGTTCAAGCAGCTTCAGTGACGGAGCAGACCGGAGAGCCACGACAAGCGCTGCATTTAAATAGACACGGTGTAACATTCACAGTATAATGCATAATTCAGCCCCGCACTGTGGATTAAACTCCGCTGCTCCCCAGCTGTTACTGAGAGCCACTTAAAAACAACAWGGAGCACGACAGCCAGGACACTGAGCTGCTACTGATATCATCAAGAACTTTTTTTTTCATTCTCTCTCTTTTATTTCATTAATTTAATTTTTTTTTTTTTTACTATTTAGTATTTAGCAGCTGGATTTCAATCCAAAAAGAGCAGGTTTGAGTCATACTGGAAAGTCACTTTTTTTAACCTCTTATGTTTTCCAGTGCTCTGTTCTTTCCAAAACATACATTTTCCAAATTGTGGGTGATGCGTGGAAAAAGAGAGCAGGATTACAAAAAGTGCAAATGTTCACACACAGCTGCCTTTTCTTATTTTAACACACTTAACGAAACCCAAACATGTGGCACACACACACACACACACACACACACACACACACACACACNACACACACACACACACACACACACACACACACACACACACACACACACACACTCTTGAGGAGAGAGTTTTCCATAGACAAACAACCTCTATCAGAGACTCCAGCCTTCGTTGCCATGAGAATAATTACATTTACCCCAAACACTAGTTTCTCAGTTATGACATATAAAGAGCCCTCCACCCCGTCCTTTGAGAGAGTGTTTTTAAGTGTAACACTTGCAGCTTTGGGACATTACATGGAGCTCATTGATCAGGTCTGACAGGATGTGTGTGTGCGCAGACTAAGATTATAAACTGTCAAAACAAAGGAAAAGTAGTAGAGATATCTGCCAACATGAAGCAAATGCCTGCATTTCCATCTAAAACATTAAAGGTTTTGTAGTTTTTGAAGGAAAGCTTATTGCCCCCCGAGTTTTTTTTTTATTTTTTACTAAGATCATCTTATGTTGGGATGGGATGGAGATGTTCTGGTCAAACCACAAACATCTTGACGCCAACAAATMATTAATTTAAGCTGTACACAGTTATAATGGGTCCTGAGATATTTTGCTACCACTTTAGATGGAGGAACACATGCACACAGGTAAATGGTAAAAAYGGTAAATGGCTTGAAATTATACAGCATCTTATCAAGTCCACTTGGACCCCAAGGTGCTTTACACTTCAGACATGCACACACACATCCACACATGGATGGTGGTAAGCTACATTGTAGCCACGCTGGGGCACACTGACAGAGGCGCGGCAGGTAAGAAAATGATCAACATTTTGTCTTTGACAGCAGGTGATAAAAAACTATTTAAATATAAATATTTTCAGATTTTCTTCTACAAGTCATCTAAAAAAACGAAGCTCCTGTTAATACATAAGTGCAACGCAYCATCCAAGATTCATGTGCCCAAGAGGGAGGAAAAATAAAAATAAAAAGCTGTCTGTTAGCACAGAAAAATAAAAGAAAATCAGTTTTTGAATAATGATGCTAAAAAAAATCTGATAAAGCTGAGACAACAGATAGATAACGGCACATTAGAAGCCAAGGTAAAGTGTGACATGTGATGTGGGCAGCATGACAGATTAGTGCTTAGCAATGATGCCTCACAGCTAGACGGTTCTTGTTTCAGGCTCTGGGTTGGACCTGGGGTCTTCCTGGGTTGAGTTTGCATCTTCTCTTCATGCTTGAGTGGGTTACCGGGTACTCCGGTTTCCTCCCACAGTCCAACAACATGCATGTTTGGGCTTCCTTCAGGCCCAGGCCTACCTTGAAAAAAGTGTTCTGGGATCTCAGGGGGATTTGCCTGCTTAAAATAAAATAAAAAATAAAATAAAACAAAATAAAATAAAATAAACAATGCTTTAAAAGCATATGAGTGGTAACTTTCTAAGTAGATACTGAAATTAGTCTGATGACACAATCTACTTCACAATCATTCAAACGGAAAATAAAAAAAAAGTTATTTTAAAAATTCTGGTAAATGTTAAAAAGAAAAAAAAGAGAAATTCTTTAACCCAATTTTTGAGCAGAGCTCTAAAATCTAATGAAACATTGAGGTTGTAAATATTTAACAGAAATGTTGTCTTTGATGAACAGCTGCATAAAGCAACACGAACGTCCACGACTGCAGCCCTTTGTGCTCGTGGTGTAACAACCTGGAGGCAGMTCTGGAATACGTTCTCTAAAATGTGCCATAAAGTGGTGACTGAAATAAACACTGCAGAACACAAACTGTTTAACACTCTGATGCCACGAGTTCTACTGCAGAAGGGTAATGAGGCTCAAAACGGGGATTGTTGGAACACACGTTCAGGTGAGCCTCTGCATCATTCTTCCACGCAAAGTGTGTTTGAAAGAAAAAAAAACAATATATGGTAAAGATAAGGCATATTTATGATTGATATAATTTGACAGACTGTGAACTGTAAGGTATGATCCGCGCTGACAGCTCTCGGCTCTGAAAGCAGCAGCCTGCAAACCAGCTAATAATAAACCTCTTCTCTCCTGGAAGAAACACGGCAAGRATGGACCTGAGCTGCCACCGCAGGAGGAAAAGAAATTCATGAATGGATTAAGCACGAGCCCAGTTTAGTCAAATATTTTTGTTATTCCCAATAGATGATGGAGAAATTAGCACAGAGTGTAATGACGAAATGATCAAACAGACTTGTACAGYGTGGACAAAACAAGATTACAAGGTTTATAATTAGCAAGGATGAAAAAGTAGATTAGATCTACATTTTTTATCTTTACCTTGGCATCCATCTCAGTGACATCTATGATGTTTGAGAAACAGGGGAGTCGGCCTGTATGAAGGATTCAGGGTAAGCCGCTGAACATATGAAGGGAAACCAATGAAAAGATAATCACATCACTTTAATTTTTTTTGCCATCGATGTCAGATAGCAAATTTCTCTCAATTTAGCTGGTTTTGCAAACCTGTGAGCATTTCTTTATTATAAAGGCAAGAGTTCTGTGCAAAGCAGGGTGTAGTTATCTGCTGTGTCTGCACCGTGCCATCCAGTCAGTGAGAAGTGAAATACATGCTCACTTGTGCAGCGTTGCTACAGTTGTTATGCCAAGTTGTTCCTGCGTGCGCCCAGCTGGAGCGAGCGCCTGCTTGGGTGTTCATGCAGATTCCCACATGCAGAAACCCGTACGGGAAATAGGAGGAAGTAGAGCAGAAGCCTTTTAGGCTTAGATAAAACCTTTTGAGACATTCTGGCTTTAATATCTGTATCTCACCATCTGACAACAGAAATGGGGGCCAGGGGGAGGGGAGGACGAACGAGAGCAGCAGCTTTATTGGTAAATTTCTGTATGTAATGTTTTTTTCAGGGTCATATAGGAGCTGAAAGTAGCCCAGCGAGCGATGAGTGAGAGGCGAGGTATACCCTGGACAGGCGAGCGGTCTGTCACTGGGCCAATCTGCTGGGTCAATTCATCTAAATCATTCTTCATCTAAAATGCATGTTTTTGGATTGCAGGGGAAAACTGTAAAGAGAACCCATTTATGCAGAGGGAGAACATGCAATCTCTCAATACAAAAGCCACGAACTCAACTCATTCAGCCTATTTTTTAATTGATGTTCTGTGAAATACTTGTCAATATTTAGTGTCATTTCAGCTGTGACAGTCAYAGAGCACAGAGTGTGGAGAAAAGAGCAGAAGTCTTCATCCACAGGCTAATGTCTTGCCGAATGAGGGGCTGCTGTTCATCGTTTTTAAAGCGTTTAAAACTCTCTTGTCAAAAATGATACCAGTATGAGAGAATGCTCCATCAGCTATTAAAATATTACACACTTTGTTTAGTTTGTTGCTCTATTGCATGTATTAAAGGATAAATTTCCAATTTAAGCTGCGGGCTTTGAACTGCATACAATTTATCCTAACTTAACTGTTAAACACAACACACACAGTCCAATAAAAAATTTAAAAAAATTAAAAACACTCCATTTTTGGGATTTCGACTTCCAAATATGAATCTACTTCAGGCAATATGACAACTGCTAACAGCTCTCTGGACCTAAAATGAGCTCTTTTGTTATTCACAGCTATTCACAGATGCTAATACGTGCTAACATGGGTCGCCAGAAGCTAAATGTAGTTAACAAAGGCACAGAATAAATAACAGCAGCTATCAGGAGATAACAAGAAGCCAACTAGAGCTAATTAGGAGCAACATGAGGTAAAAGGAGCAGAAAAACAGGTAACAAGAGTTGGTGTTTATAGAGAAGAAGATAACAGAGCTATAAGGTGTTTTCAGAGGCTAACAGAAAGAGTGGAGACTCAGACTCTTCTATTCACAAACAGGCTTTAATGAAACACTTGTTAAACTATTTGTTATATTACTCAGTTTATATTTGTGACCCATCATTATAAATCGAGGATTAAGATAAATTTAGTCGAAATGCCCTCAGCAAATTTTCAGATTCCTGGTTTGTTAAACTACATTTTGATACCTGGATCACCCTGATATCATGAGTGGCTCCAGAGATATGACTTAATTTKTCTTGTTAATAGAGATAATACATTAATATTTGGTCTGAATCCTAATTTTAGGTTGTTCTAATAAGGAATTATTTATGTCATTTTAAAGAGGAAACTTCAAAAGATATTTAGATGTTAAGATTTCCCAAATGGAAAGATAACAGGCTTTGCTGGCTCACAGGGAAAAATATAAAAAAATTAACATGTTTTGCTCAAAATCAGTTTTTTTAGTGTGTGTGTTTTTTATTGTTTTTTTTTTTGCACCTATTGCTCAAAGAAGCACTTCAAAAGTGTTCAAGACTATATTTCAGACAGTTCATTCAAATAATACATTGACTGAATAATCACATTTAAACAAGATGCAATTATTGCAAAAGTTTGAATCAAAACACTATGTCTGCCTATTCCTCCACATTCCACTTTGAGACGTAATCGTCGGTTCAATGTGATGGGAAGTTGTTTTGTCTTATGTAAGTCTGCACATTCCTTTGCTTTTTAGGAATATTCTTGATATCGTCATGTTGCATGCAGCAGAGCAGATACACCAGTCGAATTACCAAGCAGCACAAAAGGTGGAGACTGTGAGACAAGTCCCGTCTCTGGCACAGCAGGAAATACTGTACCTATTTTTAACTGCAAACATGCAGTTTTTCAGCTGGGACACATGGGAGGGCTCCAATTAGCTCACAGGAAACCCACAGAGGCAAACACTAAGATAACTAATAATACGTCCTCCTCCCCCTCCTGCTGCTGACACACTGCACCAGAAGTAAACAAGAAACAAGCCAACATGTCAACGAAAAGCTCAGTACGCCCCGACAATTTGAAAGTTTTCAAAAAATGATAGAGACCATGATAGTAACTACCAAAACAGTATTTTTAAACATTTGCAGTTTTCTCAAAATTTGAGTAGGTCGAAACATAAAAATCTCAGAGAAAAAAAATAAAAATCAAATAATGACAGATAGATGTTAACATTTTGTCTGGTTACCTCATAACCCATTCATTAGGTCACTGCATAAGACATCTTTTACATTAGTTGATACGTTGACCTTTTCCTGCAATCACACACCGACTGCCATTCATTTTTTCCCCCATTCACAAACCCGTTCACTGGCTGACCCATTTATGCCTCTGTTCTTCCACWGTGCTTCATTTTTCAAACCTCTCACTTGCTTCTTATTATGTTGTCTTTCATTGAGTTCTCTGCCATTCATTCACTCATTCATTATTTACCTTCTTCCTGCAGATACGTATTATTCACTGTTCATTTATGCATTCACTCGCATTGCTTTCATGCAGTGATGGATGGAGACCGGATAACAATTTCATTCGTGAATCTTTGGTGTTATATATAGATGCAGTTAATTCTTTACTGACTGTTTGACACATTTATCACTTATAAAGTTAATAATATTGCCAGCAAGGCAGGTGGTATGTTTGTGGTGATGCTTATTATTAAGATGTGCAAAATGTGAACAGAGTAGAAGAATGCATATCACCCATCACTTTTTAAGCCAGATGTTTAAACTAAGATCATTTTATGTGAAGAAATGCAAAGGTTGCAGCCATTTTGGCTGAAGCTTCATGATGTCTAAACTCATTGCACCATTTCAAAATCTGGTATAGTGCGTTAGCTCTTAGAGTATATGTTGATGATGACTGTCAGCGACTACCACAGAAAATTTACCTTACTTTGTGAAACTTTTTCTGAGTTAGAGACATTTTTGTGTTTGCTAAATTTGATTAGCTGTGGTGGTCCTCTTTAGCTGGAGTGACTCCAAAGGTTTATCAGTTGTAACTGTAAGTTTAATCAATTAATTCTGAGAGTTTTAATTACTATCTACCTGATCACAGACACTTGGCAAAAGCATTGTTGTCCTTGAGTCTTTGGCAGCAGGCGATACAAGCTGATCCCTCTTCCAAATCATCACAAACTGACATTTTGGTCGGGGGCCTGTTGTCTAGATTTCCATCAGACATGCTGGGTTTTTCCGAGCTGGTCACGTAAAACAAGTGGAAAATATCTCCATGGCAACATCAAAAACATCTGCACAACTTTTCTGTAATAAATGTGTTTTATTGTGCACTTTCCTATTCTCGTCAAAGTGATTTTTAGCTCTAAACAGATATTTTACTGTGGAAGAAAGTAGTAAAAGAGAAAAATAGGTGAACATAAAAACATAAAACCCAAAGATTAAAGTGAAATACARTATTTCCATGTCTGGGAATGTCCCCTGCACCCACTCACACTTCCTCACATCATCCATGTTGTTTGTTGATAAGCAAACACAGCTGAGTGATGTTTCCTGTCTGCTCTTGGTGTGTGACACTGAGGATTTATTTAAATGTTTGCAATCCATCAAGCTTTGAACCGTGTGTGCATTTTGTGCTTCACAAGGTTACATGCATMGACCATTAAAAGTCCTTGAAGGAAAGCATTTTGCCCACCTTCTTTCACAACAAAGATTTAAGCTAACATTGTGTTGAGAAAATGTGAAGTTAAAAGAGACATGTCATGCCTTTAAATCCTTYTTCACATTTAAATCATTTAGTTGGGATCTATGTAAAGTGGAACTGCAATGCTTTGGTCTGAATTCCTCCTTATCGTAACTCCACAAGCCCCTCTTTTGTCCCTCATCTGAGGTGTGTCTCAGATCAACTCGTTTCGATGCTGTCTCTTTGGTTGTATTCACACCAGAAAAGTGTTTGGTTCACTTGTTTGGTCCGGACCAAACAGCAAACTTTTTTTTTTGTTTTGGTGCAGTTTGCATTCACATTGTGCTTTTTGCAAGTGGACAATAATTTACAAACAAAGCCACGCAGGTGTCAGAAGTGATGGGGGCGGGACAGAGCACAGACCCAGGAATAAAGATGGTGCTGTTAATACAACTGACTATTAAGAATATCAAGAGCAGCTAAAAGTGGAGTTTTTACGATGACATAATTTTGGGACAACGTTGTCAAGTGTGTGCCGCAACCTAAAGGAGACAAGATGCTCCACGTYCCCTGACCCACAACGGCTTATTGTTTGTAAMGAAGTGTTAGCATTAGCATTAGCGACACTGGAGGGTTAATGCTGCTTAGCTATGGTGGCCTGTGAAGTCAAAAAAGGAGCATATTTCCTGTAGTTGGTTCGGCTTGAGGCAGGTCTGTATTCACACCAGAGTTTGTTTGAGCGAACAGAGACTACCACAAAAATGGGTGTTTGATCCACACCAGTGTTTGAATGAGTGTATTCACACCTGCATAAAAGGTCCAAACCACCGGGGAACAAACTGTGGTCTGTTTAAAGTGGACCAAATGTGTCAGATG
>NW_013952561.1:1044433-1046335 GCF_001266775.1 Austrofundulus limnaeus | reverse complement strand
CACACACACACACACAAACGTCATAAGCACCACCTTTCATTTTCAGCATAAATAAACAGATACAGATACAGATAAATATGAACTGCTGCATAAAATGCAACTAGTTTGCTCAAATCAGGAGCTTAATTGACACTATAAATATTCTAAGAGCAGAACCGGACTGTTGCGGGACCATTTCAACAAACTCAGCTGACTTAAAATTCAAAACTTATTAAAGGGCTACAGAAGAAAACTAATGGTTCTAATTAAAAACTTGTCTGACAGAAGAAGTGGAGGCATGACATCACAGACATGACAAACGACTTTGACTGTGCAGCTGCAGGCTAATAAACTCTTGAATCATGTTCACAAGGCTGGGCTATAAAACACGTCACAGTAACTTTAAAACAACTGGTGTTGCATTGAAGTTTCACCTTGTGTTCATTTGCTTTTGTTCCCAAACATTTGAAGAGAAGAACTGTTTTTGCAGTTTGTAAGTCCGATTTGGGATTTTTAACCAACTAAATACATGTGGCTGCAGGAAAACTCAACACACTGACTGACTGTCAGCTAACAGTAAAAAATTAAATGGAATCTTCCATTACAGCTTTGGTAACCACTGGAAGCTGCCAACTACTGCATTTAATATCTTAACAAACAGGCAGAGAAGCCAGCCTGCATAAAACCAAAAGTTGTCTGGAGGCAGAGAGGATTTACTTTTCGTGGCGAGAGAAATAAAACAAAACTCCTAAAAGAGGACATTGTGGTTTCCCCGCATAACTCAGAGGACGTCAGTTACAGCTATCCAAAATAGCAGTTCAGAGCACTTCCAAGAAAAATCCCTGAGCATAAAGATGGTTTTCAGGCTCCGAGGTATGAGCCAAGCCAAAACTGGCAAGAGAGCGCAGTTCTGGGAGAACTATTTCCACATTATGTTATTAATAACATGCTACAGCATTTAGAAAATATCCCAAACCTCCTTTAAACATTCACATACATTACTGTCTGTTTCAGAATTCTGTGCTCATATTTTATTAGCATAAAACATATAAACATAATAAAAAATAGGGGCAGCTGTCATATTTAAATAAGCAAGATTCACTAATTGAAACCAAATTGGTAGGAGGCAATTCAGCAGCAGAAATGATCTGGTGAAGGAACATAAAAAAATTCAACCCAAACCTTTGGCTGTAAATCAGAATCAAAAGGAAAACAGAAACTGTACAGCTGTGGGCGTGTGTTTGTGTTTGTGTTGTGTGTGTGAGAGAGCATGTTAAATCAAAGAGGGGAACAGGGATGGGAGGGAGGCTCCGACGTGCCGCTGAGGGAAACAGCCGAGCAGTTTGGTTAATCGCACAAGTATTGGGTTTACATTCGATCTCCAGAGGATGGAAGGAGCAGTTATTCGAGCAAACAAAGCAGCCAAAGATGATTTTGCTGCACGGAGCAGAGAAACGCCGACATGTTGACTGAAGCTGTGCTGTTCCGTCCTGAGGCCTGACCTTAAGAGCTCGTACAACTTCAAAGTTTCACTTCAAACTGTTTCTTTTTTCTTTCGAAGACCCGGAGAGAGACAAAAAATTATACACAAATTTTCACTTATAATCAAACTGACATGGTTGAAAATGTTGCAAAAATGACAAGCAAATTTTATTTTGGATTTTACCAGGAGTTGGCGTTACGATTGTGCCGCTGTCGCACAATGTTCCCATGATGTGCTGGCGACAAAATTGCACATTTCTGAAACTTTGCAGCCAACACTCGACAGTCACAAAAAAACCTTTCTGCAGCAAGTGGGAACTCAAGGTGGCACATTGGAACCAGATGTCGGGAAGAAAGACATAAGGCTCAATTTGTGAGAAAGGTGAAGCTGAGGGGCTGATGAGAGAAATGGCTGCAGCTGTTATATAATAAAGAGCAGGT
>NW_013952561.1:1039689-1044423 GCF_001266775.1 Austrofundulus limnaeus | reverse complement strand
ATGATGATGATGATGATGATGATGATGATGATGATGATGATGATAATAATAATAATAATAATAAATTTAAAATAGTCACAAAACAACCAAAATATGCAATTCTTACATAAATTTTTTCAACAAAAAAAGCAAAAAAGTTAATAAAAAAATCATGAAGCATAAACTATACGGGACATAAACTAAATCTTGAAGCCATATTTTCACGCATTTGGAAATGTTTTTAGTTGATTTTTGCAGAGAAATAATAATAAAACAGACTAATCCCACTGTCTTGACTAAGCTGAGCCTCCCATGGCTCTGCCCAGAGGCAGCAGGTAAAATTATTCATAACGTGTTGAATCCCACACTAACAGCAACATCTCCACGCCACTTAGTCATTTTACTGCAGGTCATAAATGTGTCAGACTGTTTTTTTTTYCATCTCACACACAGTGTACTGAAAGTGCTGCCCTTCTTTTGAACTCGTTTTGTGAAAAGATGTGAATTTTGCAATTTTCAAAAACATCAGACCTCTTTTTTTGTGTGTGTGTTGATTGAGATTAATTAAAATAGCTTATAATAGTTCTGTTTCAATAGATGAATACTATTTGATTAGGGTTTTTACACTATTGCATTTGAAACCATCTATTTGTAAAATATTATATGCATCTTGTCTAGATTATTCCTCCTGAACCTGTTGCAATTTTACTTTGCAAATAGTGAAAAACATAATCATGCATTTTAACATATGAGCAAAGTTCATTAAAAATCTTCTTGGAAATAATAGTGCACTTTAAATAATCAGGCATGATTATCACAAAGCTTTACAGCTTAAATTGATTATTGTGTACTCCAAACATGACCTTATTTTGGGTTACAGCACTCAGAAAAGGCTGTTTGTTGGGAAGTATCTAATTGAGAAGACGTTCCTAATCAAGTATTTATTGGAGCCGTGCTTAGCATGTAAATTAAAACAGCAATCTGATGCAGTAAAATGCTTGTATTAGTTCATCTGATGTGCCTCCATTTTTTTACTAAAGCTGCATTCATCTCAGAACTGAAACACTCTCATGTGAGTAGAGAAGAGTACTATTTTGTGTGAAAGTTTCAAATGCTACAGAAATAAGTGCTAATTATTTATTCTGAAAATGATTTAATTGCAAGCAAACAAAGGTAGAGACATGTTGCAAAAGAATAATGTTTTGTACACTCAAAAACCAGATTGTTGGATTTACTTAACCAAGTTATGTCAACAATTTCTACTAAACTAACAGAGTTGAGTAAATGTAAAGCCACTTTCACAAGTTCTTTAACTGAATTTTTATTTTATTTTAATTATTTTTTTAGTGCACTTGCTGTATTTCTGGTGCAGTTTTAATTTTCTCTGCCCTTCTGCTGCTTTCAGTCAATTTTGGTTTAAAGATAATTTGAAGAATTTATTTCTGTTTTAAAAGCTAACAATTCAACAGGTGTTAACAATTTTAAAAAAATCAGATATTCTAATGCAGCACGATGAAATCAGTGTGAAAGAACACAAACTGCAATTTGTCATCTTATGTTTCAAACTAATTTGGGCAGGATTAATTTAACACATGACAAATAAATTAATACCTCAAGTAAATCAGCAACTATTCAGCTCATTTTTCAAACKGATGCACTTGTTGCCCTCAGGAGCCAGTGAGCTCCAGCGGTCAGGTGTGGTCATGTTTAACGTTAGTCATTAAAGTTTCTTGGGTCTGCAGAGCTACAAAGAGCAGCTTTGACCTCTAAAGATACTTATTTGCACACCTTTCTGTATAGTAAAGAGTAAAAGAAGCACAACTAAAACTAGAAGTGTGACGCTGAAGCTTTTAGTGTTTCAAGACTCTTATTGTGAAGGACTGAAAGAGGTTTTGTGAGATGGTAAWATCAAGTGTTTGTGAATGCAACTGTAAATGGAGAGGGTGGCTCATACCCACCTCATTCAGCTCCACCTACACGTACAAACTGAGTGAGCTCCTTTATTTTCTTATACTGGAAAAAAATGTGCTAGACGTTTATCATTTAATTTTATTTATGTAATGTATTTTTTTTCTACTTGTTTGTAGCTGCCAGGGTAAGGGGTGCTAAAATGTTAAAAATCTAATGAGCAAATGTTTCATGTAAATTTACCCAGTAAAAACTCACCCACAACCCTCAGCTCCAATAACTCTATGATAAGAAAATAAAACAGATACAGGGTTTGGGAGCACACAAACACTGTTCCATCACTGTCCCCCAACATTTCAAAATCTATACAAACTCAAGACACAAAAGAACAAACAAACACAATTTACCCTCGATTTCTTCTGTTCTCGCCGACCCCGGCACTGTCCACATCTTTCCTACTTCTCTTCATTTCTTTAASGGAGAGCAAAGATGAGTTTGTGTCCCGCCTCGAGTGTAAGACCAGGCCCACAGTGAATGTTATTGTTTGTGGCAAATCTGAACTCATCAGTCTCACCTCTGACCCCCTCTCACTGTAAGTCTCATCCCGACGCCCTCTCACTCGCACGGATTGGCACTGCGGCGGTACGGTGCGCAGGAACTCGTCCGCACATTTACAAATCAAACCATTAGTGTGGATCGAGATGAAGTATGTGTGTGTGGGGGGATCTGGGTCTTCGCAGACCATGATAGTGACTCATCTTCATGTAAGCGAGTCAAGCCCTGGTCTGCTGATTGGCTGTGCACACACACACACACACACACACACACACACTGAAGCACACAGTGAGATGTACCCCAGGCCCTTTAGAGCAAGCATTAGTCACTCCACATAAAAGCATCTAGTCACTCCAAAGCAGGATAGCAAAGAGAACAAGTGGGAGACGAGGTCTGCAGAGGTTTGGACATGGCAGCCATTTTCCAACAAATGGTGCTTGATCAGAATTTTTTTTTAAGGATTAGAAATACTTAAATGCTGAACAATCTGAGTGAAGTCTACCTGACTGTGATCAACAAACACAAGACGTAATTCCATCACAGCTCAGATTTTCGTTGAACTCGACTGACCACGGGGTAAAACTTCAGCACGCCTGACTATAATTGATGCTGACTGCACACGTGGCACTTACATAACTGGATGGTACTTAAAGGGGTTTAACATTAATGTTTTTTTGTTTTTCAGGGAGTCAAAAGCAAGTGAGAAACGGCAACAAGGATTTAAGGCCTATTTCCAAAACATGCACATCATCCACCATCTTTAATGCCCGACTTTTAGGCTAAACGTTCCCAAAACTGGTCTTAATGCTCACTTTGAATTTTGGAGTGGTCCTTCACATCACGATTTAAATGTCACTGTCATCAGACTCCAGTGTGAACAGTCTGCGGCCCTGAAGTGATTAACATGCGCAGCAGAAGACACGCTGTGTGTCCAGAGGTAAATACGGACGCTACACATGATAACAGGCATGGATCCATTCTGACATGATGCAAACATGACCACTTAAAATGTTGTCTGGTGCTCGCTTTCCTCCTGTGTTTACATTTGATTTTGTCTCATCATCAGGTGCAGAATTGTGCCTTCAGAATGAAGGGAAGGACTTAAAGTAGAAACAAACTCAAGTATTAAGGTCAGATGAAACAACATTGGTTAAGCATCTGATTTATTACCACAAATGAAAAAGACCTGGGTTGGATTTGACAACAAAAAAAAATAGACAGACTGTCATAAATCTGATTTGAAAATGTGCAAAATTATTGGATTTGTGTGACTTTTGCCTGCAGTGTGAATGTAGCCTTAGCTGAGAAAAGACTGAAAGCTACTTTGGTAAAAACCTTGACGTTATGCATGATGTAAATGTAATATCATGTCACGCACACAGCGAGCATTAAAAATATGCTCAGCCAGTGTTGTGTAAAGTACGTTAAAGTGATACTTAAGTAAAAGTACAAGCATCTTAATATAACATGATGTTGGTAAAAGTCTTCTCTGAGAATATTACTTGAGTAAAATCCTAAAGTATCTGACATTTATTGTACTTCAGTATCAAAAGAAAATCATTGGAAGAAAATGCAGTTAAGTTTTAAAAGTAAAAATACTGTGTAAAAGTGAGTTGTTAGAAGTTCCAAAATGACATTTATTGGGAGGTGACCATGATGACTATAATGTTATAATAAAATGTTAATGTTAAATAATTTGGGCAGCAATAAGCTACAGCTGCATATACGGTAACATCTGACATGACCTGCTGGAGTGTGACATGATTTGTGTTATACAGGTGTGATGGATCGTACAAACAAACAGGGTGTCTGAATAGTATATATTTAGTAGGGGTGCAACAATACATGTATCTGTATCGAAAAGTTCAATACAGTGCTCTAGGTTCAATACACACTATCTATCGAACAGTACAGATTTTTCAAATTTATTTTATCAACWTGTCTTCTGAAGATGCTGTGTTGAGGGATCAGTGGATCTGTGTTCGACTACTCCACCTAGGCTGCATTGTTGAGCACAAATCCACTGAGAAACTTGCTGTTTCAGCAACATTTAATTTAAAAACTGTACTTTTGAGGTTTAACAAATGTTCATAATTAATTTAAATAAATTAAAAGTTAAGAAGGGCATGGAAATTTATCTTTTTATCTAGAAAAAATATTGAACCGTGAAATACTAAAGTATTAAACCGAATCATGCATTTTCTGTATCGTTGCACCCCTAATATTTATACTTCTCACCCAGCCATACTTAAATTCACTCTGTCCAGAAGGTTCATTATATATATACAGTAT
>NW_013952561.1:1035672-1039609 GCF_001266775.1 Austrofundulus limnaeus | reverse complement strand
AAATTAACCAAAAATAAAATAGGAAAACAAAACAATTTTCTTCTTAGCATTTTTTATGTAAGGAGTACGAGTAAAAAAGTCATCTGAAAAATAATTACTCAAGTAAAGATAACCAAATGTTCTACTTAAATACAGCAAGTATTTGTACTTTGTTACGTTACAACTCTGGGTACTGCCACGTCAACTTTTAGCTCAATATTTGTAAAATAACTGAGTTATAGTTATGTTTGGGTTGGKTAAAKCTGAGGTGGATTTCTTAAAGARATTGATTATAAAAGTTAATCAGCTGYAGATYACTTTTTGCAAGTTTTMTTGAATTCATCCACTGTTTCACGAGATATTTTGCTAATGCTACAAAGTACACACACAAACAAGTTTGTGTTTATGTTCTTATCAGGACCAGTCACTTCCAGTTATTTCTATAGCCTAAACCTGACCCCACCAGTAYATACCTWTCCCTAAGCCTAACCTAAACTTAATTCACAGCTGAGTCCTAAAYSTAACCCCCAACCCCCCMAAAAATGGAKTTCCACCATATTAGGACCAGTATTTGGTCCCCAKAAGGACTACTGGTCTTGACAAKGTAAGTGTGGATWCCAGAAACAGTTGTAAAAAAGTAACAAATACAAGTACACACAAACATCACCTTCACTCTTTGCTGAGGGCGATATTAAAAAGAAGCAAGTATTCAAGTATTCAGCTGTACCTGATGCTGCAATTTGATGAGTGTTTAAGCCTCAGATGTATATGTTCAAGTTACAACTCATGCATTCAAATTATTTGTCAGAAAATTGTGATAAACTGGGTGCTATCAGGCTGTCTGATGTGTCATCTTTGAAACACTTTGCCAGGCTTTTAGTATCTGACAGGCCAAGACCAAAAAAGAAAAAAAGAAAAAAGTACAAAAACACATTTTGGCAGAAGCGCAAGATGGATTGCTATTATTATTCTTGACTGTGCACCGTCTTATTCTGAGTGATAATGAATCCATGTGCAGTTTAGTGCTTCCAGATTTCCATCCTCACAAGGGTTTTGTTTCAACTGAGGTCAAAGATTTCCCGTTAATATGAAGCTTTAAATCTTACTTTTAGGGAAATTAAAAAAAACCTTTAATGATTGCAACGAAGTGGAACTTCATCATTTTCACAGCTTGAGAAACAAAAATGATAATCTCATGGGCTTACTGTGCAGCAGTTTAGTTTTATTTGTAAGTAAAAAAAATAAAATAAATCAAACTTAATATACGTAGCTCACCTGGTTTAATCAGTGTGAGTAAAAAGCACATTAGGTGCTGATGTTTTTTTTCTTTTGTCTGCTCCTTTTTTCAAGCAAACCCACCAAAAGATTTGGTAATTGTTTGATGCTCAATGCTTTTTCTCGTGCAACCTGTGCTTGAACCTGCAGCTCCAGGATTGCAAGAGGGCGGCACTGACCACCGAGCTACTGCAGCAGTAAAAAGCAAATCAGTAACATGGAAAACCACAACCATAAGCATTTACTATATAAATACCTAAAAAAACATTTAAGCCCACCACCTCCACATTCCCCTTGGTGGCGCCCCTGCAATCATAAATTAGTTACTGTATTCACTTCATGTTTAAACAAATCCAAACCTCAATCATTCTAATATCTAAACCTGGTTAACAGAAAAAAATATATCTTATAGGTTCTCACAAGGTTGAAATTAGTTAAAAAAACACAATAAAGATGCAACAATTTTAATAGATCTCACATCTGTACCTTTMACTGAAAATCTAGTGGTAACTAATGAAACGTCTAATATTATCCCTCAAAGAYATTTGTTTGCAAAAATACTTTATCATTTCATTTTGCATACAAGCTGCAGACTGCAAAGGTGACAGCTAATGCTTCGAAATGAAACGGGGAAATTAAAATGTGACCTTGTTTGAAAAGACATTGCGCTGGAGTCACATTATATTCTGATTAATCTAATGAAATGTTGACAGTGACAGCACATTAACGTGACACAATGCCTGACCTCAGSACCTCCGTATCATTGAAATGAAATTGGTGTTAATAAAAAGGACAATTTGTTGCTAAATATAATGCAAGTTTACTAATGTGCTTAAAAAGAGCACGTTCTGCATTAAACTGCATGCATTTTAAACTTTTGAATCACTTCCTTGTTGCAGGTGCACGGGCTGAAAACAATAAGTGAGATGATTTTGTTGGATAACTGCAGGACTGAAATGACCCCTCTTGGCTTTTTCTGTAGATTTGAACATAAGTGAAAAAGCCTATTTTCATGCATTAACACTSCTTCTTGTCTTTCACGTGTTTTGCTGCCAAAACCAGAACTCTCATTGTGGGCAACACAGTAGGCCTCATATGGTGAACATTTGTGCGTTTCTGTTTTATACATTTTCTCCATTGTTTCAGAAGGATGCTCTGTGATGCAAGGAATGGAGCATTGTTACCAACAGTGTGCAAGTTGCTGTATAATTAATGATAAAAACCTGAAACTGCATTATGGTATTTTTTTTAGTTTGACAAAGTTGACTTACTAATGCTGCCAATCATTTGGGACTACTCTCAGCTACTACCTCACAAATATGCAGCTGAACGCTTTTAAATTTGACTGACTTACAGGCATTTTTGTGTCCACCAGTGCAGTGTTTTCCAACCCTGGTCCTCAGGGCACACTGCCCTGCATATTTTCATCCCAGCTGATTTCAATTGATAACTGATTAACARGCTTTTGCTGAACTGCAATCATCTGACTCAGGTGCGCTGAAGCAGGGAAACCAAAGCTGCGGCAGCCGTCTTGAATTGGGTTCCAGAAATGAATCAGTGACGTCTTTGTTTAATTAAAATCTGTGCAGTTCCTTGGTAAAAAAAAAAAAAACCCTAGAAAAGTTAATGCCAAAGCGTTGTGCAAAGTTCTTGCACAATCACTTGGTGCTCAGAGTATGTGTTGGGGATGATTGTCAGCAGATCTTAGCTTTATCTGTGGAACTGACAGGTGGCCATCTTGAATCAGGTTGACTCCAAGGCCCGGTCCCAATACTCGCATTAAACCCTACACCCCTCACTCAGCTGAAGTGCACATAAGGGTTCGAGTGCCCAGGTTACAAACATGCAAAAACTGGAGAATTGGGACAGTTGGATTAYGTCATCGACTTGCAACTCTGCGTCATAACTGCGACATCCAAAATAGTGGGACCAGTCACTGTTTTGGCATACTGCTAAAAATGACAGCAAAAGTACAAGAAGCAATTGTTTTTAGGAGAAGAAAGCCGAAGGAGGCTTAGACACTAGAGCATAAATTTTTTTTCATCTATAACTTCTTTGGTTTTATTGGCAGTTGACAGACTAGTTTAAGTGCATTACTGCCCCCACTGGACTGAAGGTGCTCTGTGCTGTATTTCTGTCTTTTAATTCAAAATGTCTTATTTCTGTACCTTCAGCTGTTTTCTACTGGAAGAACTTTGTCCCTGATTCACAGTGGAACAATGTGTGGACATTTCATCTGAAATTTTTGATGACAAACAAAATGTAAAATGTTTCTTTTAAACTGTTTCAAACAATTTATCCAACTAACCAGTACAAGAAGAATTAAATTAAAACAATGGACCACAATTGCAAATTTGGCAAAGATCAACCACAAACAATTCATTTATTCTTGAATTGTCAGATCATATATTTTGGAAGTACTGTAATAACTTTATTAATTGTAATATTGATACTAAATTTTCAATAACGTATGACCACATTATTTTTGGTTTTCATAAAAAGAGTACTATTATAAACAGAAGATTACATCTTTTACAGTTTTGATTAAAGAAAATGAATTATATTTATCTACTATATCTAAGAGTACAAACAAAAAGCTGTAAACACATGAATGTTGAACCTCTTTGAATATATTTAATTTATGACTGTTTTGTACTAAATGTATTTAATGTAGAAACCTATA
>NW_013952561.1:1031864-1035477 GCF_001266775.1 Austrofundulus limnaeus | reverse complement strand
ACATACTTCATCAAAGTCCGGTTGGATGCAGACTAGGGTGAAGTGTGGATCAATGGTGCAAAGTGGGCGGGGCCAAAGACCACTTCGGACAACCGGTGTTCTGACAGAATACCATACCCATCAGAATGGAATACCCTTAAGTAATGTGAATGCACTGCGACAAAATCCACATCATTGCACATGCGTCAAATTCCCATTATTTCACCATATCTGTAGAAAACTTATGAGTTTTCTATACACACTGAAGTTTTCTATAAGTGGAGGGTGAGGCATAAAGCCACTAAGGTTAGTTTTAAAACAAGTGACCTGGGTTAGGGTTACAATAGCATACCCCTTTATAAACTGTATTTTATATAAAACAAAATAAGCTTAGCTGTGAAAACAACAAACCCCTTTACAAACTTTGGTATGTTGTTCAGATAAAGTAACCTAAACGGAGAGATGGAGCTATAACAATCAACTTCAGCTAAGCTATTCTGACAGGGTATGCCACTTTGAACCATACGCACTCAAACCCCTCAGCAACAACATGCATTTAAAGTACAAAAGGGTGCAAGTATTGAGACTGCCTTAAAGTGAATTGGTTGCAAGTGTATATCCTGACACAGACGGTGAATGAATAGGACCCGGAAAGCAGGAGGACTTGAGATGATRACTAAAAATACATTAACTCACAAAACACAGGCAACGCACAAAGGAACACATACGTAATAGACTGAGACATCAGGGAGGGAACCAAAACACACTGATCTGCTGAGGTGGAGAAGGAAGGAGACTGGCTAAGTCGAGGCAGCTGAGCTGAATGGAGACTGGCAGCAGGTGTGGCAAACTGAGAGAAACACTGAGAAGCTGACTGAGGGTGAAATGAGGAATGGCACAGGGAAGCTAAATGAAAGACTGATAAACTGAGAAAAACACAAGTAACAGAACTCAAAACACAAGAACCCCAGAAAGAGGACAGGGAAACCCCAAAAGAAATAATTTAAAAAAAACTACTAAACAAGTAATTGAAATATGCAGGTCCTTACACATCTACTGTAAGTGTGAGAGTTTCCATAAAATCTGTTCATTGGTTTGAAAGATATTTTGCTGACAGACGGCCAAACAGTACAACATACATAGACGCTTCTTGATACAACACGTGTGCATGGCTGTTCATCAAGTTCATCCTAGATTATTTTTTTCTTTTTGCAGATTGTAATTTGAGCCTTGCTGCTGATTATCAGCATCCTGCCCGCATGGACAGTTTCCAGGACCAGCAGGACGCTCCTCTTCCTGCACCAGCTCTTCTTCACAGGCAGCAGGAGAGTAAACTTTTTTTTTTCTGGCTGAACAGCTGCTCCACTTAATCACATCTGAAACCTGTTCGTAGGCAGAAGCAGCAGCAATGTGGGGTTTAGGCTGAAAATGGCGGAGGGGGGCGGGGGGCTCAACTTGAAATGAGAAATCTTTAAAGCGCTCTCGTTCCCCAACAAATCTGTAATCCTCTGTTCCCCCAGATTGTCAGAACACGACGGCAAACTGGACATTCTGTGCCCGTCCTGTTTAGTGAAGAGGGAGCAATAAGGAGAAAGTCCCTGTTTACCACTTGTTCCTACCCTCACCTGTGATTACGAACTTTGGGAGACCAAAGCATAACTGTGGAAAGATGCTGCACAAGCTCTCCCTGACTCTGGACCAAAGGCAAGATGTTGGATAGAAGACAATAACTATTTAGTGTCAACTCTGCCTCTCTGTTAGCTAAATGTTCCATGAGCCTCAAGATAAACTTAATAACTTTGAAGAAATAATACATACAACTGATGAACTTTTGCAGCCAACCCAACAAGAGATGGTCGCCTTAGAAAACACAAACATGGCTCATGTACTTCCAAAGTTCCAGATGTTGTAAAACCGTTTGGTGTGGTGGATACCATCTATCATAACATAAATGCTACTCATTWTATTTGTTTAAAACTTTAGCTTTAACCTTTGAAGCCAAGCCTGTTTGTCTGTTAATACCTCGTGAGTCATTAGATAATTTTTTTAATGAAAATTTCATAAAATAACAATGGGATGTACTGTACATGTCCAACTGATTCACTTCGGAGTCAGGATATTTAAAAATGGCCACCACAAACACTCTATATTAGACACCACWAAAATGGCCACAACCCAGTTAGTTTTACAGATTTTAGACTGAACTCTGAYGTGGCGCCCTCTCTGACCTGAGAGAACCACGGGGTGCTCATGAGGAGCCRGAGAACTGGGATCTCTGGGTCTCTTGTTTCCCTGACTCGACCAGATGATGAATGGATTGCTACATCTCCAACGTCTGTCTTAAAAATATAAAATGATGAGCTGCAATTCATCTTGGTTTTAATTAAACGACATAATAGCTCAAAAGCTTTTTTTTTTTCTGGAGGTGGAGAAACCCAATATGGAGGCATTTGTTTAATTAGCAATACAATCTACATGTCAGGAATAAAGTAACACAATAAAGCCTGATATACTTTCAGATTAATGCAGCCAATTGGAAAGCGGAACCAGAGTGGAGGGTTCAAAGAATCAGGTTGCCGTCTGTCAATAGAAGGACATTATGTTGCTGCCACGTGGAAACCACGAGATGGTTTAAATTTACACCGGGGCTTTAATCCCAGAGGTGCTTTATTAGCTGCTTGTCAGATAAAGTTCACACCGTGTCCATGTGGAAAACTGAAGGCAGCAAAGTGTCCGCTCACTGTTTCTGGGAACCTGCAGGTTTGCTGGTGCACAGGTGGTCATGTTACAGGTTTATTTACTGAGAACTGATCATATGCAGGCTTTTCCGGAAGTATTTTACAGCCAAGGGAACACCTGAACACCCAGTTCATCCAGGAGGAATGCTAATATGTGAAAAATGACCTTTTTTTAGCTAATAGTGTGAATGAAACATTCACATTATTGATTTTCCTGTTCAAAGCTTTTATAGTGGGARGGGTTTTTGCAATCAAACTATCTAAAAACTCTCTGCTATTACCATTCATAAACCCAAACAATGAGCTCGGGATTTCTTTWAAGCTTGTTCCATTAACTTTATTTAAAACCCTTTTTCCCACAGCACTGTTCAGTTTCTTCAGAAACATTGTTCTCTGAAATCTTCTGTGTATTTGCTCTGTTTCTGTCTGCTTGTGCTCCATTGAGTTTTTAGCTGTTATCTTGCTAATTTTGGCTTTTCCATTTTTACTGATTTTAGATTTTAGCTGCTTAGAAGGAGCATTCTTCAACTTTCACCAAGTAACACAAATACAAATAGTACTGTTGCAGGATAGTGCTCTTAAAGTGTATTTCCTTGATCTGTGTTGTTTGTGTGATTTCTATCACTATATACTGTGTATTCTTTTTGATATGTGTGTTCTGTACCCTGTTTTACTTGTTTTTCAGTGCTTGTTTTATGTGTATGGCATGTTAAATGTAATTTTGGTGTATGTTCTTAAATTTTCTTGTTTTTATTTTGAAGCACTTTGCAGTACCACTATATTTACTTATTTAAAGGTGCTACATTAATAAAATGTACTTATTTAATGTCTCTTCTTATATTGTCACTCATAGTAAACCTTTTAATATTATTTAGGTAAAAGACCAAGATCTACAC
>NW_013952561.1:1027692-1031459 GCF_001266775.1 Austrofundulus limnaeus | reverse complement strand
AGATAACGTTGACTGATTTTTGGACTTTTTGTTGATAATGTTTTTCATTTTCTTAGCTATCTAAACTTTCTGTAAACTCTTCTTACTCCAACAACTTATTTTGTAGCATGTACAAATTGTAAATTAAAATGTAGGTATTTTTGTCTTCTGTCTCTCAGTTTGTCTCTCTGCACAACAAAAGGTTTTCTGGCCAGTCCCCTCAGTGTGCAGAAAGTGCACATACTGTATATGCTTTAATGGACTTCAAATACATGTTCTCTCTCACTTTTCTTTGTATTACTGAAAGTGAAGGGTCTTTTTTAGCTTGCCGTATTGCCAACACAAAAAAAAAACAAACAGTAGAAATATCAAATTATGCATATGTGACCATCAGAGTCTGCTGCTGCTGGAGGTTCAAGATTTATTACATATAACTTGTAGTTTTTGCACAGCGACTGTTTGAAGTTTTAGTCTGCCTCTCTCTCAAGTGCTAAAAATGTAACAACAGTAGTTAGATGTTTACAACTGTATTTGCAACAATTATGCCTCTATTTTCTTTATATTTCTTTCAAATATAACCTCCACAGCAGCAGTCAGCTGCTGACCGATGCTCCATGTCACAGAGTCTGGCAGTAATTCTTCACATTGTTCTATTTTCAAAAGTCAATGTTTCTTTTAAAAAAATGTATGTGTACTATTTTACCAGCTCCTGCAGCTCTTCTTACTTTTAGTAACAGAAAGAAATACCCAGAGATACTAAAGAAAATTGCAAAAATATATTGCCAGGCCAAGCATTGTTTAAGAGATTGGGTATTCTGCTGTCAGCACACTTCAGTTTGACGTGTTTTATAAGTTTTATAGCTTTATTGATACCTTTCCTGTGACGCACCGTGCTGCAGCCTTCCCAGGATTTCAGTTTTTAGGCACCAATAATCTGGAATAAACTTTCAGAATATTTTAAGAAGGCTGAAACCCTGAGTTCTTTTAAAAGTTAGAGACCCATTTGTTTAGAGTTGCTTTAGACTTTGCTTAAAACATTAAGCGAAACGTTAATTTCAGTCTGTGCTCCAGCTTTCCTTTCCTTTATCATAGCAAAGTAATTTACTTCTTTTTCATGCTTTTATCATGTAAAACACTGAATTCTCTTGTTCTATAAACTCGCCTTGCCTTTCAGCTTTAAGATTGTAGTTAGGGAGTGAGAAACACAGCTGAGTGGTTAACATGGTGATCCCATTGCACCACTGTCAGCAGCTTTTAGTTATTTTCCTCTTAGTTACACTTCCTGCAGTTCATACATCAAAATGTAGGCTTTTTATCTTAACTTAGATTATTTTTAAGCTGAAGTTGGATATAGTGGCTTCAAAGTTTAATCCAAAGATATTTAGTTAAATGTAATTTTTTTTGTTTTGTTCTCGAAAAGCTGCACATGAAAATGATGAAACCGTTTAGATCCAAACATTGACAGGTTTGCTGTGCTGAATTAAAGTTACTGATTCAATGTTATTTTGAGGAACAATTCGGTGTAGTGAGCTGAACCAATCAAACCAGGACTTGGTCATGCTTTTTTTTTCATCCGGTTTCATATATGTCTTGTTTTATTGTTTGTTTCACTGTGTCTGTCAGCRTTCTCTGACATGATAGTTGTGACCATTGCTCAGCAGAAACCTGAGTTCCCCTCCTTTATGAGCCATAGTTACTTCTTTAAACTTCTACTTGTAAAATCAACAGGTTTTTTTTTTTTTCAAAACCAAATCTCATAAATCCTACTCCCACAATGAAAACAGCTGGTTTGGTGTGCTGTGTGTGCTGGCAGCTGGCAGGACTGATTAATGTATCGGCTGGACAGACTGAGACATTCCAAGCTCATAAAACTCCTCTTTTCTCATGTTTGTTCTTTTTGCTTTGATTGCTTCCAAGGAAAAAGTTTTTATCAGCCAGGCATGAACGCTCTAATGTTGCAAGATTAATAAGCATTCTTTAAGACAGTGTATTTAAGTTTCTTCTCTTGAAAAAACAAGCAGAATTAGGTTGTTYCAGGCCCTCTCATTTCTTCAGGAACGTTTTTTTTTTCACAAACTCATTAATTTTGCGAAGAAAAAAAGAAACATTTGGTCTGAACTTTACATGAACATTCTTGGTCATTCAATAACAGCTGTATTTTGTAGACAATATGTCCTTTATTATATTAGAATTTTAAAAATTATTATTATTTTCAAAACACTTAAATATGACGAGAAAACCTTTCTAATTTTTTTTTTTTTATTCATTTTCATTGTTTCTCCAACTAATTGGTTTTACCTGTTGGTCAGTAAGATGTTACTGTATGTAAACAATCTGATAAACAATCTAATCTAATAAATCTAATAAATCTAATAAATGAACAAAAAAACAAAAAAAGATTCTTCTGAACACTTTTCAAACAGTTAAAACATTTTTTCATTAAAGGTAGCATTCCTTGAAGAAATGCAGGAAGGCAAAGTTTTACACTAAAGTTTTGGTCAAACCATTAAAGAAATTGTTAATGTGTGATTTTTATGCAACATTGTGAGATTTCACACTCTGGGTGTGTGTGGTGAAGAACTCTCAACAACTACCACATCAGGTTTGAGCTCAATCTCTCAAAAATTGACTGATTTATTGCCATTGTTGTGTTAAATAATTAGGATTAGCTGTGATGGATGTCTTGAACATGACAGACTCCAAACGTTAATAAATTATTGATGGCAGCCATCTTGAATCCATTTGAGTCCAAAAGCTAATCAGTGTTAGACTCAAATGAAAAGAATAACTCTAGGTTTAATTAAAATTCATTCWGTGGTTCATGCAACATTTTGCTAACAGACACAAACAAACAAGAGCAAAAACAAAGTATGTTTTAAGCTAACTGTTTTGGGCTGAAACAGGACTTTTGATTTAGTTGCCAGGTTAAAAACATGAGTTGGTCTGACATAATAAGGATGCACGCTTTCAGAAAGAGAAGAAAGTCATGTCTTCTAACCATGACTTCACATCTTAGTGCTTTGTTCCTGTCAGTTCACAGACAGTATGGTTGCTGTGCCAAGAGGGCATCAGTGTGAGAAGCTTCTTTTGACCAATCTTTCTCACTATTCAGCTGAAACACAAGAAAAAAAAAACATTTTCAAACAAAGCATCCAGGAAGAACTATTGTCTTTACAAAACAGACAACCATTCACAAATTTACCAAGGTTAGCTTCTGTCAGACAAGCCTTTGAYGGTGAATTTTAGAAACATTGTTGCTTTGTGTGTTTTAGAAATACATAGCTTGTTCTTCACTTCAATTCAAAAAATCAGTCTTGATTCATGGTTTGCAGCTGATGTAGACTGCGGCCCACGTAGGCTGTGGCCAAGGTGGGCCGCGGTTGGCCACATACACTACTCGTGTCATAAACAGCTGTTAAATGAGATGGTCTAGGAAGACGTACGTTTGCCACACACTGCCTCACTGTGAAACATTTTATATCACAATGCTTCAGCTGGTTTATTCAAGGTATAACTTCACAAAAATCAGTTTGATTGCAAAAGTGTTACACGTAAATACATAAAAGCATTAACAATTTGGGTTTAGCTCCAGTATCAGTGCATGTAACTG
This sequence comes from Austrofundulus limnaeus, assembly GCF_001266775.1. Taxonomy (NCBI): domain Eukaryota; kingdom Metazoa; phylum Chordata; class Actinopteri; order Cyprinodontiformes; family Rivulidae; genus Austrofundulus; species Austrofundulus limnaeus. The sequence continues at coordinate 1,027,870 of NW_013952561.1, read as the reverse complement.
CATTTTATCTAACATCTCATTGCAACAATAGTTTCATCAGCTAAGTTGCTAAAGTTCCATTTACAAACAAATTCTTTTGTTCTGTGATAAATTTCCAAACTTCCCTGTAGAAAGAAAGAAAGAAAGAAAGAAAGAAAGAAAGAAAGAAAGAAAGAAAGAAAGAAAGAAAGAAAGAAAG
>NW_013952561.1:1025561-1027462 GCF_001266775.1 Austrofundulus limnaeus | reverse complement strand
CAGTATACGTTTTTGGGGTTTTGTCGGCTGCATGAGTAGGCGCCTATGAATCGGGACAGCCCACGGCGCAGGGCAGTGACGTTATCGGCCAACAAATGTGTCTGATGTCGGCTGTAACTTTTAAACTGGGACACGGCCATAGTTGTTTATGCAAGACAAAATGGCTGCCAGTAAATAAAATGCTGCCAATAACTCACCTTATCAGGTACTGTATTTTCAAAGCTTTTCGCACCTCTCTCTCTCTCTCTCTCTCTCTCTCTCTCTCTCTCTCTCTCTCTCTCTCTCTCTCTTTATTGTCTAGCTGATGATGTAGATGTACATTAACAGTAAATGCCAGTTGTTCAAAACAAAGGCCTGGCAGTTAGCACTCAGCTACCACACCAAATATCTTTTACAAATCTACCAAACTGACAGAATTTTAGAAATGCCAAATGTCAGCCAGTCGGCCATCTTGAGTTACGTGGATTCCAAGGTTAATCAGTTGTACATCTACTGTTTATTTTCTAAAAGAGAATCCAGTACCTCATGATTTATTTTGCTAACACAACAGACAAACATCCCCGCAGACACACACACACGTAAAAACATTATTTCCCATGTTTTGCCTTCAGCAGCAGGCAATAAATATTTACTCATTATTTGACACAAAATCAAAATCAAACAGTAAAACYAGTGTTCTGACTACTGATGATTTTATGTTTTAGATTATAATTTAACCAATCATTAAACATATTACTTTTACAGCTACATGCCATCTATACTGTATTTTTCTTGCATGTCAAATGATTGTTATTGTCCAGTAAAGGGTCAAACAGCCACACCCCAAAAAATCTTTAAAATTAATCTGATGAGTGATGTCTTTGACCCATTTAGGGATTTCACGTGATGCTGCGGTTCACACCCTGTCATAAGTGGTAAAAGCATCACAGCCAGCTGCGCATTCACGCGGAAAAATAAAAGCAGAATCTAAAGAGCTGTTGTGTTTACGACTCGCGCTTCAGGCAGCTAAAGAAAGKTTTATGGGAGCTACTTGGTGTCCCATTACAGGTCGCCTGAAGAGGGTTTCACAGCTGTGAGGCCATCTTTTTATTTGGTTCCTAACTGCCACTTTCATGACGCGACAAATGCACGAGCTGGTGAGTGTTGCAGGGGAAGGATTCATGCTATCCCACCATTCCACAGGTCGGACAAATGGATCCAGAAAAGCAGGCATCAGAATGAAGGGAGGAATAAACAAAACTTCCAAAAGAGAATGGAAACAATGTGCATCTCAAAAATAAGCTCAGATGACTTTTCTTTTATAAAATAGGAAGTGCACTCATTGTAAAACATGCTACAGCTTTTAGGGTTTTTATACTTTTTGATTTATTTTATTTTCAAAGTATTTTTACCATAAAACTCATTTAAATGTCTTTAGGTTAAAAAAAAACAATGTTTTCTATTACAGCTTCTATTTAGCTTATTCTGCTCCTTTTTTAGCTTTTAGCTACTGTCTTGCTAGTTTTAGCTTTTAGCTAAAGTTTAGTGTTTTAGCTTCAAGCTATGGTTTTTTAATTCAGCTTTTAACTTTTTTTATTATTTGCCATTGTAGCTGTTTGCCTACTGTTTTAGCTACAAATTAAGCTATTTTTTGTTTTAGCTACTGTTTTGATCAGTTAGTTTTTTAGCTTTTAAATAAAGTCTTGCTGATTCTGGCTTTAGGCTAAATTGTTGCTATTTCCTTTTAGCTTTGATTGGGCTTAGTTTAGTTTTAGGCTACAATTTAGCCACTATGTTTTTTGACAGTTTGCATTCAACTTTTAGCTATTCTTTGTTGTCTTGTTTATTGTTTTGCTAATTTTAAGTTTTAGCTACAAATTTTTCTGTTTAACAACTGTTTTCTGCTTTTATATATATATATA
>NW_013952561.1:1023923-1024973 GCF_001266775.1 Austrofundulus limnaeus | reverse complement strand
ATATATGTACAGTATATAGTTTTGTTGATGTAAGATTTGTGAACCCGTTTTGCTAACTTTAGCTTTCATTTGCTGTTTTCTTGATTTTTAGCTTCTGTTCTGCTTGTTCTGTTAATTTATTCTTTGACAGTTTTCACTGCAGTCCTTCAGCACTCTACTGGTTTGTGAGACATTTTGCTAACAAACAAAGTCACACACAGCATGACATGCTGCCTATCTTTCTCCTTTTAGCAGCAATACATCTGCCTGCACAGTTATTAAGACCCTGCGGCTAAGTTTCTACATCACTTTTGGAAACAGAACCAGACTTCTCACTGGGCCAAATGACAAAATGTGAACACTTTATGAAAACTTGCAGGTTTTTAAGTATCAGCCACTTGCAGAGCACTTGTTTTAGGGTGTGAATTTTAAAAATATATATAAATGAAAGCTAATCTAAAAGCTGTTTCAGAGAGGTAACCATTCAGGTTTMTAGTGTTATTAAGGGCTGCAATCATCCTGATGGGTGTTTCTGGTATCGACTGCAATCAGAACAGCTCAGGAGAAAGCTCCACCACCACACATTACCTCCACCAAGAYAATTGTAGAGTTGAATCAACACCTCTCTAAAGCAGGATTCCCTGCGTGGAAAAGAATCGATGGCAAGGCTGTTGTGTTAGTCCGAATATGTCTTAGCTAGTGGTTAATCTTGGTACATTTTATCTCTTTCTATGGTTTCCCATCGACTGCAGCTCCAGTGTAATCTGGGACGGACTCCGGCCCCCGGTGACCTTGAACACGTATAAGCAGATGTAGAAGATGGATGGCTGTCTTGRCTGCAGGTGGGAGTCATTTTCTGAGCGGCTAAATGAGCCATTATTTAGCAGGGTCAGGTGGGATTTTGACCTTTGGTTGTCAGCACAATTTGCCTTCCACTCTGCAGAGCGGGTCCGTCTGAAGGAGTCCCTTATAGCTGGTCTGCAGGACATGAGGAGCCTCGCTCAATGACACATCTGTTAAAGGCATATGCTGGAAGAAATTATGATAAAAACTGTTGCAGACTGTTTATTA
>NW_013952561.1:1018024-1023623 GCF_001266775.1 Austrofundulus limnaeus | reverse complement strand
GCTAAAAGTATAAACAACTGTGTTAAATCATTTTCATTTATTCAGAAGCCGCAGTGCTGCGCACCGTGAAAATCTACGACAGGTCTGAACCTCTCATGAATTTTGTTTGTATCTGAAAAAAATCTTAGAATACGAAAACATTGGTGAATGCCACAAATTCTCCTAAATCACTCGTACGCACAACTTAAGAACAAATCTGTGCGTACGAACGGTTCTTGCATGAGGCCCAATGTTCCTACATGGCAGCATTTTTGAAGAAACTCCTCTAGAACAATGTTTATAGTAGCTATTTGGGGAAAAACTTATAAATCATATTATGCTCCATCTTGTGAAATTTTGTGAAATGTGTTACTACTGTTATTACCACAGCAAATTCAGCTTATTAGCTGTAAATTTATTTAAGTTWTAATYGTTTAAGTGTTGGCTRAAGTAGRTYAGCTGTGGCAGCCATCTTGATTTGGGTTGACTCCAAATGTTAAAGAGTTGTAGAGCTACGTTCAGWCATTTATTTCTGAGAGTTTCACCAAAATTGGTCCAGTGGTACCCAAGATGTTTTGCTAACAGACAGACATGGTTAACGTCAACTCATAAAGACAAAGTTTTTTAAGCAGAAATGAAAAGTCATGTGTAGCACTCAGAATACATACAGCTACTGCCACACAAAATTGTAGCTAAACGTCTGCAAAAAATGGGTTGACTTTATACAGCCAGAAACAAGTTAAAGGCAAAGTTTTCTAAACAAATCTTGTGTGGCAGTTGGCACTCAGTGTGTGTTAGGGATGACTCTCAGCYACTACCACCTCAGGTTTCAGRTCAATATCTGTGAAATCGACTGAGTTAGCTATTTGCAYGTTTGCTATGGGTGCTTTGCTAAAATCTGTTCCCTGATTCACGAGAAATTTTGCTAACAGAATAGACAGCCCTGCAGACCACTGACAACATACAACGCACTGCTCCCCTGCAGCTGCTGCAGAAAGTGTTCTCTATATGCTTCCTGTTTGGATATAATTTACTGTTTTTATTCTTTTTTTCTTTTCTTTTTGTTTAAAGATTTGAGTCAAATGCTGTCAGACTTTGATTGAGGCCTTCGTGGTTTTGGTTTTGCCTGCCACCTAAAGGCTAAGGTAGACAATAATAATTTTGCCTGTGTCTAAGTGTGGGAGTTCATGTGTTTGTTAGCGAAATATCTCTTGAAATACTAGTTGAAGATAATGAGCTAACGTTTGGTTGTGATAGCGAAAAATGATCCAATGCTAATAAGGCATCACATCTTTGTTTCAAATTTTTTGACAAAAACGACAGTAGTTGCAGACAAGTGTGTCTCTCTGTTGTCTGTCCGTTGAATGGATTTTAATAAAACGTTTAAGAAGAAACTATTTAATGTACGTCCAATCCAATTCAACAAGRTCACCACAGCCAGCTGACCTCATGAAACACAAAAATGGCTATAATTCAGTTTGTTTTACAGATGTTTAGCTAAAATTTGATGTGGAAGTAGCTGAGAGTCATGTAACACTCAGATYATATGGTCCTGCAATCTAACATGATATTGTACATTATAATATTTTCAAGATGTGACCAAAACAGCTCCAGCTTAACATAAGATTATTTCATATGCTTTCCTTCACATAATCCAGGCATTGAATTTGTGTTTTCGAATAGAATGTTAGCAAAAAAAAAAAAAGTCTCAAATAAACCTTTGAGACCCTCCCTAGTTGCACACTTCCGTCTGGATTTTGGTCTAGATTAGAACTAAAGTGACCTCTAGACTTCTTCCTACAAGCTGAAAGCTGTGATTCACTGCTGTGGACTGGAAAGTAGCACACATTTATCAATGAGCAGTCCATTCACAAGACTGCACTCCTATAGCTGGAGTTCATTTAAAGGAGAAATAAAGACAAACTTTCCTCAACTTAAAAGAAAAAAAATCTCATGAAGTCCTCATGTCGTAGTGAAACCAAATTAAAACAAAACACTTTTAAACACGTCGGTGCAGCCAAGGATTTCAGACAAGTTGTGTCYGACTTTTATCTGATTAGCAGAGCAGCCACTTAACTTTCCTGTGCCTCAGCCCGACTGGTTTGCTCTCTGTGCTTCCCATGATTACGTAACCCAGCCTGWCATTATCTACTCCACAGGCAGTTTCTTTCCACCTCTCCCTCATGCCGTTTGACAGACACGGCATACTTTTTGGGGAAACAACCATAAATAAATCCTCCTTTTTTATTTTTTATTTTTTTGCACATGACCCAAGCATGTGTTTTATATCTAAGCCACAAAGAGAGAGAGAGAGAGAGAAAGCAAGAAAAGAAGAAAATCAGATCAGCACGAAACGGTTAAGATGCTGCGAACAGTCGGCTCCTGAGCCTCAGTGGCTGCAGATGATACAGGCTGTTTTCACCATCAGCTCAGCAGTCCTCAGAATATGTCAGACCCCCACACACACACACACACACACACAGTTTATGTTTGAAAATTGGTTTGGATTGTGCCTCTCGCTGTAAGCCACATTATGTAAGAGTGAAGTTTGAGGCTGGCTCCAAGCCACCATGGTGCTGTGGATGTTTGGTTGTGGGTGCAGGTGGTTAAAAATATCCTGCATGAATAGCTCCTCTGAGGATATAAAAACACATTGTGATCAAATATTACAAGCTGCTGATGCTGTGATTCGGTTACGAGACGAGAACTGATGGAATGAGCGATGTGTGCGCGTTGAGGCAATAATATTTTCGTTCATGCGGCCATATGTCTGTACTTTTAGAGTCAACCTCATTGACGATGGCCACCAGAAAACACATGAATGACTCTAGCCCACCCAGTTTTATGCACGAGCATATCTGCAGGGGGTGACCAATAATTTGAACCGCCCAATGAAATTACATCATTTGCTCTAATACAATAGAAATAAACTGGTTAAGTACACAGCTGCAGCTCTGGATGGTTTTAGGTAACTTTGACTGTACGTTTAAGCATAGTTGCTAAAAATGACATGCAGGGTTTTCGTCTGCTCTCGTCACATTATGGCTCCATTTGTTGAATCATGTGTCATAAAACAGATCCTAAAATTGTTAAATGTGTTGATATTAAATAATGTTGTAAAAAAGGGGGGACAAAAGTGAGTCTTTTCATAATTGTTAAACTGACGTGGAAGGTGCAGAGTGAATACAAAGAATACAGGAAAGTTAAGCAAATCACAGTAAAAGCAGTACAATATATTTTAACCCCAAAATATCCTGACTTGTTTTACAAAAGTAAATGACTCAATACATAAATAAATAGGCAGAGAGCGTAACACCCCACCTACCCACCCCCCCAATAATGGTAGACCTAAAGTTACACCCTTGATTTTATAGCTCTTGATGGTGTGGTAGTAGCTAGGGGTTGATACTGGGAAATTTCAACCCATTCTCACTCCCAACTCGTCTCATATTGACGCTTGGTCAGGTACCATATGCATCCAGTTTTGACGTGCCAAGCACCCCCCCCCCCTCACGTCAGATATTAACGAGAAGAGACAGAGGAGGAGAGTGCGTTGTCATATTTTTGAAAAGAGAAATGCACAACAACTAACTGTCCCAAACCCTAAATTGAACTTCTATTARTCGTAGACATCCTATCCCTGATCTCAGTAAATACAATTAACCATTAATCCTGATCCCTAATATTAACCACAGACCCCCAATCCAAWGACCCCTATGTGGCACAATCCAAAAATGCTGCAGGCGTCAATAACTGACACGAGGGGGGTACCCGACGCCTCAAAACTGGTTGCAGATGGTACATGACCAAGCGTCAATATGTGACGAGTCGGGAATGAGAACGTGTTGAATATTTGGTATTAATATGATAACAAGTCAATACAGGGCTAGTACCGCCAATACCCAGATACATTAACAAAATATGCTTTTTTAAATTAATTTCACAGATAAGAGTTAGTACTTATGTAAAAGGCATAAAACTGCTCACAATAATTGGGAAAGTGAAAACTAAAGTACTTTTACACACGCTCTAATAAATGAAGTGCTGAATTTACTTAACCAAGGTATGTAAAGTGGCTCCACTAAGCCAAGTTGAGTAAATGTAAAACACTTTGCATATTTTTGTTAATAAGAAACCGTGTAAATGGCTTAAGTCACTGAAGTTGGTTTAGTGGAACCAGTTGACATGACATGGTTGAGTAAATTCAACACTTTATTTTTTTAAAGTGCATAAACAGCACATTTCGTTATGAGTTCTGGTCATATTTCAATTTGTAGCGCACAACAAGGTGTTACGTTTTAAAGTATCATTTTGATGTTTTGAATGTAACAAAATCAATGTAAAAGTTATGATTTAAAAAATACTTCCTCAAAAATCGCTTAAGTACTGAAAAAAAAGTAAATTTACCTTGTTATTATACACCTCTGTTGATACCTATGACAATATGGATACATTTTACTTAAAAGTCATTTTCAGTGAATAATTTTGTAATTTTGCCTTCATTTAGTGAAATAGGATAAAACACGGAACTAAAATTTTAAGTATATAAAATTGTTTTATGTTAAAACACCTATATAAAATAATGTAATAATCTAAAATAAATAGAATAATTCATGTTACCACACAGTTTTTAGGGATGCACTGATGTGAAAATTTCAGCTGATATCAATGTCCAATATTGTTGTTGCTGTTATGGCCGATATTACACAAACGCACAAATGATTTATATACATATTCACACAAATACACTGTCTATTTTTGATACCATAAAAAACGACCAGACCTCTGGCATGGCTCTACTTCAGTTATTGCTGGCTGTGCAGCATCAATATCACTATCATGATCAAACACGTACCACTCAACCAACCATCTCCCCTCCYAAAACAGAAACACAAAGCTCAAAAGTAGGAAATCAATATCAGACGTTAATATCGGCCCAGTTTTACTTGTCTGACTGATACCGATGTTCTAAAAAATGACCAACATCAGCCAATACCAATGTCAATGCTGATATATCGTGCATCCCTAACAATTTGTTTAAGAAAATAGTCCCTAGTGCCAGGGGCGGAGATAGGGGTGGCCATGGTCACCACAGACAAATCTTTGGCCACCCTATTAGCCACCCTGCTGAATACACCCATTCCACAGTGAAACAACATTTAGGGGCGTAATAGTCCTCCTGAACAGTTGGTGGCAGTGTTTAACAGTTTGAAACATCACCAAGCTCAATCACTGAAGAAGAGTAATGACAAGGAAGTGATGGGTTTATTTATATACAAAACATATGCCTATGTAATCTGACTTATGGTGTCAACCTTTGGACTTATGGTGACAAAGGTTTCTGTTGTTTTCTTTCTTTCTTTCTTTCTTTCTTTCTTTCTTTCTTTCTTTCTTTCTTTCTTTCTTTCTTTCTTTCTTTCTTTCTTTCTTTGTCACCATAACACAGTGTCATTTTATGTTATGAAGGCTGCATGATGCTCTGTGTTTGGTTATGAGTAGACCTATCACTAAATTAGAAAAAGTGAAACACTCCTCTAAATTCACTGTTGGTGGTTATCAATATTGCACCTGTTTATTGGGTAAAATTGTTAATTATTAATTATTAATTAATTAATTAATT
>NW_013952561.1:1013830-1016187 GCF_001266775.1 Austrofundulus limnaeus | reverse complement strand
ATTATGCAGAGTCAGGCTTGATTTTTTAGTAATCTTTTCCTGTTAAACCAATTAATCAAATCAAATCAATGTTAGTTTTAAATATGCAGTTGAGGGTCATCATTGTTTGGCACAAAGACATGTTACAACTAAAAATAAATCAACAAACAATAAATAATATAAAAGTAAAAGGCACCCCTAAAGTCATTGGATATGATAAATTGTGTCACATTAATTAGCCTTATCTTAGCTGTAGCAGTGAGTTTAAAAACAGGATGATGGAACAAGTTTAATGAATAATTTGTCTCTGAAATAATTATTAAATCAAGTGTTAATTTGTGTAGGTAAACGCATGTTTAACAACCTGGTAAGATACACAAAAATGCAGGAGATGGCATCTATTTCATTCAAGATTTTCTGAGGAAGGACTCCCAGAGCCACCCCTCCAACACACACACACACACACACTTTTAAAATGGTTCTGCACCCGTGTTTATAAGGTAGTCAGTGCCTGTATGAGGACACAAGGAAATGACTAAAACACAAAGTTCTGCAGAAAATTTCAAGTAAAAAATAATGTAATTTTCCTGGCCACCCCTGAGAAAAATGTCTGGCTCCGCCACTGCCTAGTGTGAACATAACAACAAAGCAACTATGTAACAAAAATATAAATAGAATAATTTCAACGACACAACAAAAATATCTTCAATGGAAAGGGTTTCGGCCATGACTAACTCCAAACTATTTGGCGAGTCGACAGAATAAGGTGAAAAATAATGTCAGGAGTGCAAATGAAGTGCAAACAAACATATTGATCTCACCACACTATTGATCCGATACTGATGCTCATCCTGATATCGATACTTACGTCAACACGCCCACCCCTTGTAGAGCTGGGCACGATCTTAGAGAATTTCACAATATTTGGATTAAACTTTGGCATTAACTGTTGGTGTCAAACCCTGTCTTTCTGTTAATAAAGTATTGTATGAACTGCAACATTAACCAACACAAAATCAACTCTTAACTCAGTTTTATATACATGAAGCTACAACTTGGTGTGGTAGTCGCTGAGAGTCATTCCCAACACACACAATAGTCCAAGCACAAATAACATGAGATCTCGCAGAATTATGTAAGATTGCACAAAATATTTGAAGTTAGMCCAAAGCTACAATCCAATCATTTCTCAACATAAGCTGATTTTACTATTGTGTGAAAGGCAGTGGGTGATATGCATTATTTAACTCCTTCCTGTTTCACCTTTAATATTAAAAACACTAGAAAGGTTTTCAGTTTGAGTTTTGATGTACTAGTTGTGTATTATGTCTTCAACTTTTCTTACAGAAACCAATACTTTCCTAACTTTTCCTCAAAATTGTCCAAAATAGTTGAAAATATGTTTTTCTCCCATTAGAAAAAAGGTAAATATTTTACTATAATTTATTTATAAATATTAAACATAATCTCTTCTGCAAGAAAAATCCACCAGGCCACTATATGACTTGTATGTGTAAATAATTATGTTTAAATATAAAAATAAGAACATTTCATTGATGGGATAGATTGGATCAATAAAATCTTCTTTGTTTTATAAATGCCTTTAACTTCACATAGTATCCTGAGCAGAATCAGCTCTGAAGGCTCAGAGTTTCCACTTTTTATTAAAAGACATATATTTGACCGACTGAGTCTGGGCCCTGTTCAGATCCCAGTGAGCTCAAAGAGAAAGTTTTCTCCTGTAGCAGAAAGCTGTCAAAACATTTTTATAGTGTCTATAATTGTGCACGCATACACACTCACACTCATTTTGTGCAAATTCAACAAGTTGATGAAAAGCAAAAACAGGCCAAAAGCCATTTCTCCTTTAAAAGAACTTTTTACTATTTTAACGTCTTGTGTGTTTTCATTTTATATTTTTAAATTTTGAGTGTAAGGTTTATATTTTTATTAAAGCATTTAAATTTCAAAACTTAATCATTGAGTTTTATTAATGTAAACACAACACCCAAAACCTGTGGGTTTTATGCACACTTGCATCACATACCAGTCTACTGTTCACTGTAAAAAATGAAATGTTGGATTTACTTAACCATGTTATGTTACCTGGTTCCACTTAACTGAGTTGAATAAATTCAAAGCAATATACCAGTTTTTTAGCCAAAGAACATGAGTATGTTGCTTTGAATTTACTCAACTCAGTTAAGTGGAACCAGGTAACATAACATGGTTAAGTAAATCCAACATTTCATTTTTAGAATGCAGGTTTCATCGTTATTCTGGTTAAGGGATTATGTGTTTGTTTGTTTGTTTGTTTGTTTGTTTGTTTGTTTGTTTGTTTGTTTGTTTGTTTGTTTGTTTGTTTGTTTGTTTGTTTG
>NW_013952561.1:1006007-1012643 GCF_001266775.1 Austrofundulus limnaeus | reverse complement strand
GACTTTGAGGCGTGCGTAAAACTTGTGTTGGGTTAAGGAGGGGATTCAGCTGTTGTTGTTGTTGAGCAGAAAGTGTCTTCTTCTTTGGAAAAAAAAACTATCTAAATAAATCTGTAATCACACGTCAGTCTGAATAGATTTAGAGTTCGTGCTGTTTTTCCTGCTTATGTCCGTGCCGTTCCCTTTACTGGGGCTTTTGTCCAGGCCGCACAGCGACTCCGTCACCCCCTCCTCCATCTCCATGTACTCCGCTTTGTCTCCGAGCGACGAGCCGGAGGGCGAGCCTTTGAACTTCCTCAGGAAGTCCGGGAAGTAGGGGCAACCCGGGGGCATGCTCTCCACCGCCGGCGTCTGGTCCTCGTTGTCCGTTTCCCGGTGGTAGAAGTAGTTGAAGTTGGACACGATGACCGGCACCGGCAGCGCGATGGTCAGGACGCCCGCGATGGCGCACAGGGAGCCGACGATCTTGCCCCCCACGGTGATGGGCTTCATGTCGCCGTAGCCCACCGTGGTCATGGTGACCACGGCCCACCAGAAGGCGTCGGGGATGCTCGTGAACTGCGACGTGGGCTCGTCCGCCTCGGCGAAGTACACCGCGCTGGAGAAGAGGATGACCCCGATGACCAGGAAGAAGATGAGGAGGGCCAGCTCGCGCATGCTGGCGCGCAGCGTGTGACCCAGGATCTGCAGGCCCTTGGAGTGCCGCGACAGCTTGAAGATGCGGAACACCCGGACCAGGCGGATTATTCTCAGGATGGCGAAGCTCATGGCCTGCTGGCCGTTGCCCTGGTGCTGCGCCAGGTCCGTGCCCAGGGTGATGAAGTAAGGCAGGATGGACACGATGTCTATGGAGTTCATGATGTTTTTAAAGAACGCCGTCTTGCTCGGGCTCGCGAAGAAGCGCACGATGATCTCGAAGGAGAACCAGATGATGCACACCGTCTCCACGATGAAGAAGGGGTCGTTGAAGGGCGTGAAGCTGGGGTCGGGCTGAGAGGAGTTGTTGCGCCGCGGCTGCAGATACTCCTTCTCATCCCTGAACTCCGGCAGCGTTTCCAGGCAGAAGATCACGATGGAGATGACTATGACCAGGACGGAGACCACCGCGATCCCCCTGGCCGGGCTCGAGCTCTCCGGGTACTCGAACAGCAGCCAGATCTGGCGCTTGAACTCGTCCTCGGGCAGAGGCTTTTCCTCCTCCTTCACGAAGCCCTCGTCCTCGCGGAACTTCAGGATGGCCTCGTCGCCCAGCTCGTAAAACTTCACCTCCTCGGAGAAGATGTCGAACGGGACGTTGACGGGTCTTTTTAGCCGCCCCCCGGACTGGTAGTAGTACAGGATCGCGTCGAAGCTCGGCCGGTTCCGGTCGAAGAAGTACTCGTTCCTCAGCGGGTCGAAGTACCTGATCCTCTTGTCCGGGTCCCCCAGGAGCGTGTCCGGGAACTGCGTGAGAGTCTTGAGCTGAGTTTCAAACTTCAGGCCGGACACGTTGATGACCACGCGCTCGCAGCAGCCGCACTCGCTGTAGACGTTCTCGTAGCCGGACTGAGGGCGCCGGTCCGTCTCCTCCTCATCATCCATCATCATGTGGCACAGAAAGCTCGACCTTTTGCTCGCTCGGACCCCCTCCTCCTCCTCCTCCTCCCCTTTGCCCCCCTCTCCCTGCGCGCCCTCCTCCTCCTCTTCCTCCTCCTCCTCCTCCTCCTCCTCCTCGATCATGATCTCCTCCTCGGATCCGAGCAGCGCCAGCTCCGAGTGGCGCAGATCTCCGCCAAGTGCGCTCCGGTTGCGCCTCCAGCGTCCGACGCCGCGCTGCTTTTTGCGCTCTCTGTGCTGTTGCTGCTGCTGCTGCTGCTGCTCGGGCTCCTGCTGCTGTTGCTGCTGCTGGGAGGAGGAGGAGGAGGATGAGGAGGGGCGCGAGGCGGCGCTGCTGCTGATGTTCGCGGAGGAGGAGGCGCGAGACTGATGCTGGCGGTTGTTAAGGAGATGAGCGCCGGAGGAGGCGGTGGAGCCGGGTCCTCCTCCACCTCCACCCCCTCCCCCTCCTCCCTCCGCACCCTCGGCCGCAGCGGCCGCGGCCGCCGCTCGCGACGCCTGGCGCTCCCTCTCGCGCTCCCTCTCCCGCGCGCGAGCCTGGGCATATCCGTATGGCAGGTGGCTGTTGCACCCGCCGTCCGCGCCCACCATGGCAAACTCCATTGTTTTAAAAWATATATATATGAATAGGTTTTCTTCTTGTTCTTTTGTATTTTCTTTYAAGCCGATCCGCGGAGGCGCAGCGGACGTGTGGACGCACAAGTTGCAGCTCGGCGCGCGCACCGACGGACGGTCAGAGCGTCCGTTCCGACCAATCAGATGGAAGAAAGTCAAAACAACAAACACACCTCAGTTAGGTCCATACTGACTGGGGTCCACGTCCATCCTCCTTCGCGCCCAGCTGGGTGTTTATTGTTTATTGGATCGATTGTTATTATTTTTATTTATGACATCATTACCATAACCCCGAAATGAATAAATAAAAACAAAAACCCGAGGAAGGCCGGTGGCATGTAGCCTGTTACGCAGACGCCTGGTCAAAACTTGCAGGAGCTCGGCATGATAAATCACCGAGTCAACAAGCGACACCGGAGCAGTCTCTCCTCGGTTCCCCCGGCGCCCATCAGGTGGTTTAACCCCTCAGCGGGTTGCGCTCAGACGCGTCCTTTGGTCCTCCGCRGTCAGCCGCGGTTGCCATTTTATGGGATGAGATTTTTTTTTCTCTCTTTAGGAAGGATTTGTTTTGCTGCTTCTTCGAAGCTCCGTTGGATCTGAATGACTTTTTTTTTATTTCTCCTCCTCTGTGATGCTCTCAGGAGCTGCGACAGAGAGAGAGAAGACAAAACAACACAAATAAATAACAGCCGTCGGCTTAGAGTGGAATTTATAAGGAAGATACGCACATCACGCAACTTCACCAGCTTATTATTATTATTATTATTATTATTATTATTATTATTATTATTATTATTATTATTATTATTATTATTATTATTATTAAGCTCTGTGAGAAATAAATGTAGACATTAATCATTACGCGCAAAATWGTCTCTGTGAAGTGCCGCTCTGACATCCACGCTTACGTCTGAAAAGGGGCCAGATAAATCCTCCTCATCCTTCATGAGAAGAAATCTGTCGGAGGATGCAGCTCTCCCTCTGTGCTCACATCCTCGTCTTGGATTTGGGTTGTAAGATCAAGAATCCCTCGTCGTATCCAACGGGCGACCATGTCCACATCCACATCCAGCAGATACATCCGTGCTCTGACGCACTCTGAGGAGGGCACCTTTTTTTTGTCGGGGTGGCTGCGCGTCGACGTCTCGTCTAAATTCAACAGGATCTATTGGCACTTGAGCCCCCGTTTCTGCGGCATCGCTCTTGGTATGCTGACAACAATGGTCGTGGAGTAAAAAAAAAAAGGGAGGGAAAAATAAAGAGGAAAATGCGGAGGGGAGGAAATCAGGTGCGAGTTGGCATCAATGACAGCTCCATACGATCCAGAGCAGAAAGAAGAAGAAAAAGAAAAAAAAGGAGGATAGGTAAAAGTTGCGCTTGGCACAGGTTTGGGGAAAAAGCCCCACGGTCAGGTCTGAGCATCACACATCTGTCAGCCGCTATAGCCCTACCTTTACTCCTGTATCCCTCCCATTATGTGTGTATGTGCGTGTGTGACAGAGTATATTTGTGTGTGTGTGTGATGATGGAGAGAAAGTGGTCCCTGTACTGCAGCATGCAGGCGGTGCTCGGTCCTCCCCCAGTGGATGCAGCGCGTCACTGCGCGCCGTGCTGCAGTCTCACATCTCTGCCCTTCACCGTGACTCCAACCAGTGTCCTGTCCCAAAATAAACCTAATGCGTTCCGTTTTCTTCGCTCATATCACCGCACAACACAAAACATACTGTTTCAAGTTCACCAATAGAACTGGTGTGTCAGCCTGCACTGGTTTTATTTGGGTAAATTAGAAAMAATAACTGGAGGTAAGATTTCCTATGTAAACTCTAAATCCCATTTAAATTTATTAGTTAAATTCAAAACCAAATTTTACATTAGTTTCTCAAACAAATAGTTCATTTTTAACTTTTTTAACTCGGTTAACGCAAATATATCCTAATATTTAGACTAGAATAGCAAAAAAATTAGGCTGTATAAAAAGTAAACAAAAAACCCAGTTTTACTCACAAAAGAGTCACGTGAATTAAGAAACTTTATTGTCCTTTTTTTGTGCCACAGCTTGTTTAAGAGCTGAGACAAATATAAAACTGTTCTGTGGTGAATTCAAGTTTTGTTTTTCTTTTTTTTCTTTTTGGAGGAGCAGAGAACCCGGATGTTATCATCACAAAGCTCAAAGGCCTGCCTCTCTGATAGTATAGGGGTGCATTAGTACCTCAGGTATTAATAGAGAACAGCTTACAGGTTTTACAACAATGCTGCCATCTAAGAAGAGAAGTAGTGCAGAGGTTAGAGAGGCAAGCCTGTGATCGAGAAGTGCTTTTTTTCAAATCCCTCTAGCAAGGCCCTTAACCCCCCKACATCTGCTCCCCCCGGGCACCCTGAGCAGCCCCCCTGCTCCACACATGAAGTTGTGTCAGGAAGGGCATCTGACAGAAATAATTGTGCAAGTTCACTTGCTGTGGCAAACCTTTTGATAAAGGGAGCAGCCAAAAGAAAAAATAATGTTCCCATTCAGTGAAAATTTTAGAACAGAAGTTCCAAAACTACAATCCTGGACAAGAATGAGATCCTTCTGAAAAACTCCAGCTCTCCTCAGCTGAATGCTTTGAGTTTGTTGATAAAAGAAGAGGTTGTTTCACAGTGAAACATGATTCTAACTTGTCTGAGAAGTGTTTATATATTTATTTATATTCTAGATTTTTATAGTTTAACCAATTAATAACTTTAATGTGTTTCATTGTGAGTTGTGTAAAAGTTAAAATCATTGCAGTTTGRTTTTATTTACATTTTACACACTGTCCTAACTTTTTCAGAACTGGACTACACATACTTGTAACTTTTCAAAAACTGGTTGAGTCATAAATATTACCTTGTTTGTTCAATTCAAATCACACACACAGATACAAAAAAAACAGTTTAAGTATTTAGTTTGTTTAAACATCTACTTAAACTTTAAAGAGGCAAAATATATGATTCATTCTAAACAAATGTTAATTAATTTTATACTAATTTGTTTATTTGTTTATTATTGTCTAAAATTTGTATTTACTCAAAAGAAGTACAAAACATACTAATACAAATTAGTTTTCATGAATTTGTTTACATTTTTACCAAAATAACTGTGAAAAGAAGACGATTGTGTTTATGTTCCAGTGAAGATGAAAATGCTGACAGGGTTAGTTAACTAATGCACTTGTAAGGCTATACACCTAAAAATGTCTTCAATCTAATGTTTTATCAAGTTATGTATTTTCACAAACCACTTTGAAAACTTATTTTCTTTCAGTTGAACACWGAAGATGGCTTTTACACAAAGAGAGTTCACCGATATAAATAATAATGGTTGCAATGCATGACCATTATTCTTGTTTGAATTTGAATTAAAACTTTTAAGGTTGCAGTTGTGAAACTAGTTAATGTGTTTTAAATTTTTTGATCCAATTACCTGGTTTGAAATGTTTAAAATTAATATTTACCACTGTTTAACCCCCTTTTTTTTTTGCAGCAGTAGCAGGCCCAGATAAGAGTTTGTATTTTGTTTGTTTTGTTTTTAAAAGTGGCTGATCTGTGTTACAGGTCTTCATTTTGCCACACCTTGCACAGTTCTTTTAAAAATGTGCTCACTGAAATAATTTTCTTTGGAAGGATGTGTTTGGGGGGTCTTTTTTGTAAAACTCACATGGTTTGAGTGAATATTTGTGGTGATACGTCTGTRCAATAAACAGAATGAGGGGGTCTTTGCGTTGATCCTTTCTTTCATAAAACCTTTCAAGCATTTTCCTCGAGACTTAAAGTAAAGGTTAGTGCTGCGTTTTAAACATTTAAAAATCTTTGCATACATTTGCATTTCMCCTGTGAGTAAACACCATTAATGCCCACTGTTTCTGCCTCCCTCTGCTGTAAGATTAAAGGAGGACTCAGAGGGGACYAGCACCTGTTCAGGAAGTGAAATTACTTCTATATTTGCCCGGTTAGAAGCTCAACATTCTTATCTATGAAAATGTTGTGTTTTAAAGGACACCAGTGCTCCTTGTAAAAATGCATGAATTCAGTGGTGTATTCTGTCAAACAAACGTCACTGTTAAAGCAACCAATTCAAGTCATTTGTGTTAAAAYATGTAATTGTATTTCTAAAAATATAATTGTGTAATTTTGATATGTAGAGGCTGAAAATTGCAAATGAAACTGAAGTGTCGGGATTATTATTAAGATTATTCAAGACCACGGTGTCCCTGGGAAACATAAGACAATAACTGCATGCAATGCTGTTTGTTCAATCACATAAACACTAAACTATTTGTTAAAAGTCTTTTATCATTTATCCAAATGTCTGATGTCTTGGCCAAAAACAAAATGAATTTAGTCCCAAAATAATTTAAAGTAGACCAAGGGATTTTGAAGACAACAATAAAAAACTAATAATAATAA
>NW_013952561.1:1002836-1005937 GCF_001266775.1 Austrofundulus limnaeus | reverse complement strand
CTCCAAGACCCTGTGCAAATGAGCGTGTGTGCAGCTGCTGAGCTGTGATTGGTGGAACAATCATTTAGTTTGTTTCTGATGTTGCAAGATCATCACTAAAATGTAATCAGTTGTTTCTTTTTCTTTTTTGTRACAAGCCCAATATTTCCTGAAAATGCTATGAAAACCCATTCACAACTTTTTAAAGGAATCTGGTGCAGATGAACGTCTATATAAACCAACCAAAACTACTGACAACAAAACCTCCTTGGCAGAACGATGGGTTGCTTTGAAACAGTAACACAAACAGGCTTTATGAACTACCTGAGGTATGCTTTAAGGTAAGACAGGTGTGGTCAGTAAAACAGGAAGTCATTCATATTCAGAGTTGAAAATGACAAATGTCATTGATTCACACTGACTGTCTCATCCACACAGGTTGACATGAGATGCGTAAAATGATGCTTAATATCAAATGGGGCATTTGCAATATTTTAAATTATTTTAATCAATAGGCCTTTGAGTTTTCTTGGAATCATTCAAAGTTTTTCCTTTTTCTTTTTGATGTTTTTTTCACTTCTTGTCTCTCCAGTCCTTGTATTTGACCATGACAGCTTATAGTACAGTGTGTGTGTGTGCGTGAAACATAAGGGAACACAAACAAGCAGAGGACAAAAGAAAACGTGGCAGACCTAAAAAGCTAAAAGGTGAACAGTTTTGGAAATTCCTTTTTGTTGATGCTAAAATACAGAATTTGTCCCTTAGATTTTTTGAATCTTTTGTATTTTTCATAGATTTATTCAAATAAAAGAAAACAAAGTGTGTCCTTGTGATAGGCTGCTAAAAGGTTATTTGCAAAGTTAATTGCATGGACACAACACAAGTTTAATTCTTGAACTTGAAAACTTTTTTATGCAGTGAATGCATAATCGGTCAAATAGTAAATGGCTTTAAAAAACGTAATTTTGAAAAAAGTCAGGCACTGAACTGAAAATAAACAATGCAAAAAAGCAGCCAAAGTCCAAAGAAAACCTTAAAAATCTTCCAAGAGCCTGGAGAAATTACAGTATGTGCAAACAAGTTTATAAGAGATTACACTTTAACAAATGGTGACCCAAAAATTTTTGCCCAACAATGTAACTCCTTTGGCAAACAAAATTAATGAAGGTTGTGGTACAACAGTTTCTTAGAATTAAAAAAAACTTTTATTAGACAGGAAAAAACACGTGAGCAAAGTTGATTTGTTTGAGAGTCACGATGGAGACTGTAACTCACCTGACAGGAGAACAAATGACAACACTCAGCTGTTAATTAGTTAATGTTCTTGTAYTGAAAAAGCAATGAAGAATGTCTTTCCTTTCTGATAAATGAGTGTTGAAAACTACTGACAGGTGGACATAATGACTATCATTAATGTAGCCACATACAGTAAGTGCTTTTTCAAGGTTCAAGGCTTGTGCCGATAATAAAGCATTACAACAGATGATCCTCAGAAACAGACTATGATCCCATAATTAGATTAATATTTTTGTTTTTAAAAATGACCCTCAAATTAAAAGTTTTGCAACCCCAAATCTGAAAAGGCTGGGAAATACTGTACATGGAAAATATTATTAAAAGCAAAGTGCAATGCTTTAAGCTCATAATCCCWCATTTTATTTACAATGAAACATAGGAAACAATTCAAAGGTTAAAACTGAAAAACTTTACCATTTTTAGGATAAATAAGTTGAGACAGGATCATGTTTTCCATTGTGAAGCAGCCTCTCTGCTTTTAATACCAGAAGAGGGGAAACCTCCGTAAACAACTGTTTCATTCATCAATAATGCATAACCAGATGTGCAAGCTGTCCATTCACCTTTGTGCAGTTACAAATGTGTGTGCATAAAATCAAGCACCACATGCACAGATAGGTTCATTTACATCTGTTTTTCTAATGGAAAAAACCTGCTGTTTATAAACAGATTGTTTCCAACAGTGTATGGGCAGCATGGTGAGACATGGCTAATTCAAAAAGTAGACATGAAATTTAGACCACAATGCATCGCAAAATACTGACTTTTAGCTTGTGCGTTTGCAACTGTAAAAAAGTAAATTACATTGGTAATAATGCACCCCCATACCATCAGAGAGGGAGGCTTTTGATTGTGCTAATTACAGGCCAGATAGTTTGTTGCCCCTTCGGTTTGGAGAATGTGATAWTTTTTCAAAASCAATTKAAATGAGCTTTGGTCCAGAGATGTTCGCCTGTGGCTTCTTCTTTGCATGATACAGCTTTAASCAGCTTTTGAGGCTGCCTTGCTGGACTGGCTTTTTTTTGCACAAAAAATACTGCTTTTTAAACAAAACTCCTCCTCCGGAGCCTTGTTGTGATGACGTGCTGCAATGGGAGTGTCGGAAACGGTAGGAGGTTCTTCAGGAGACAGAGRGMAATTTCAAGGCATTTCTATGCAAAGTTAAATWTATTTTTGATCTTTACARCATTTTCATAACARCTGAAGGTAACAGTTACTTGATTGTGCAATTGTATTATGTGCCTGGAAAGTACGTACAGTGATACCCTCTTTCATATATTTGATAATATTATGAACTGCAGATGATGGGATCTTGAAAGTCTTCCCAGTTTTCCATTTAGGGACAGTGTTTTGAAATATTTCACACATACTATAGTGAACCTYTGACTAAATTCAGGCTTTTATTCTCTGTCCTCTTAATGAGTTCTTGCTAAATAACATAACACATTGAAAATTGTTTTCCTTCCCGYTTACTTTACAGTGTTTTGTGACCCCATGTTCTGTATTTTTTACGGTATCAAATTCCCAATTAGCAGCATGAAACAATGGCACAACATTTTAGTTTTAAAATGATATTTTTACTGTCGTTTTCTGTGATGTTATATTTAAAACTTAAATATATTTTCAGCGTTGACCCTCCTGCTGACATTACAATACTGTGAACTGGATGTTGTTCCTTCTGTTAAGGAGACAGCCATTGTTCCTCTGTTACTGATTATCCACTCTGCTGCCAACTCTGATTTAGTTGCTTTATTTTTTAACGCCAGAGTAAAAGTTTGTTTCGTTGCACCTTTTAAATCCCCCAGGGTTGAATTTGATTGCTAAGC
>NW_013952561.1:992641-1001564 GCF_001266775.1 Austrofundulus limnaeus | reverse complement strand
GTGCCTTAGAGAGAGGCTTTTATACCAGAACACAGCCGCTGTGACGAAACCGTGGAGAAGCACTTGGAGTGCCGTTAACCAATGTGCAAATTAGCCTGCAGTACCACTGCTCTACCCATATGAGCAGCAAAAAGATGTTTTTAAACCAAATATTACAGATTTGAACAAATACGCACAAAAACATCAAAATTAGCACAGAAACAGTACTTTATAACATTTTAGACACATTCTAGACAGTTTATCAGCTAAAAAAAATTAATTTTGGGGTAAGTTACTCTTTAAAGAGCTTGTCAAGCCCCCTCCCCTCTGTCTTTCACAAACTTCCCTACAAGACATCAGAGGAGCTCTCCTCTAATCTGTACAGCATGCAGGAAACCTCCCACCGCGCATTCATCACGAACCCACCCACACCGCCTTGCACTTCGCTGAGCATCCACCTCAGTCAGCACCAGGGGGAGTTGTGAGGTTCATAACAACGAGAGGCAATGAAGTGAAGATGCACAATCACACAGCTTCAGGTGGAAGTGAAGCAGAAGTTGGCGCTGCAACAGGTCAAAAGGAACGTAAGGGCGAACAAACSCAGCTCATTTAACATTTATCATTTCCCACTACCCTGAGCTCAAGAATGGATGTGTGACATCATCGTTAATCATTTAGTTTGTCGGGGAGAGTGCTGGGATGTACAAATTCAGTCATAATTAACAATATGAAGAAGGKTTTCCCTTTGTTCTGATGAATATAAAGCTAAATTAGAAGGTTAAATCAAAATCACTGCATTGAGGGTGGCTGTGGCAGAGTGCTTAGGGGAGTTGTCCTGGAACTGATGGGTTGCTGGTTCAATTCCCAGTTCCATTTCAGTCATTGTGTCCTTGGGCAAGACACTTCACCTGTCTCAGTCTAATGTAGCCATCATCAATGCTTGACTGTCTGTGAAGTGCTGTGGAATCTGACAGGACTTGATAAAGTGCTTTATAAGTTCAGTGAGCCTATTTTGCATTTAACAAAAAACCATGAAACTTATTGAACATAAAGGTTTTATGTTTTTGTTTAACAGACAGACAGACTGTTCTTTTGAACACATTTTACAATGCTTACATGTGCTATTAATCAAAATAATGAAGGTTCAAACTCTTAGTTGTTTTAAATGATTTTTAATGGAATTATAGTTTTTCAGCATGTGAGTTTGCAGCTGAGTGTGAATCTTCTGGAGTCAGTTCCTCTAAGTCTGAGCTCATGGTTCTGTTGTGTTCATTTTTCAAAAGAGACCAGACAAACACTTCAGAAAAGTTAATAAATTTATTACAGAGAAGTTAAAAAAAAAGGAATTCACAGCTGCGGGTCCCCTGTGTCCCCCTCAAGGGGTAGAGGCAARAGACAAGAGAACTGTATCTTACAGCCACCTTAGTTCACAGTTCATTCATCTGATTGGTTAATCCATGAGGGGGAAGTCCTCTGGTTCCTCGTGGATCTCTCTCTGATTGGTTCCGAAGCTTCTCATTAACACGATCCTATAGTTCATCAGCCTGCTTTCCTTCTTCCGGAACTGAGGAATCCAGGCTTTGGTCATGTGAATTCCTTAGTTGAACTGAAATTACTAATTATACTCACTAGTTAGAGCTTTATATATTATATAAATACATTTATTTAACTTCCTGAGGTTTATTCATTATGTAAAAACATTTATAAAGATCATTTTACCCTTCATGAGACATTTAAAAATATTTAATTTAAAGCTTGTTGAAATGAAAATATATGAATTTTTTATGTGTCGTAGAAAAGAAATATTAAACTTATCTTCACAGTTCTCAGGTAGAATGCCCCCTCTTGGCCGTGGGGAGTCTTTACCTCAAGTGGAGGAGTTGAAGTCTCTGGACATCTTGTTCATTAGTGATGGTATGGAGCGGGAGAYGSWTTKATGGATTTTATACTGAGGATGGCCTCATCCTCAGTAATGAGRGTGTTGTTTTGGTTGGTCGTGGTGAAAAACAGAGCTGATTCACAAGGCTGAGCKCTGGRTTTACTRGTCGGTCTACGTTCCAACCCTCATGAGCAAAAGAACGAGATCCTGRATACAAGCRGCCAAAATRAGCTTCCGCTCAGCCTTGGAGATAACGTGAGGAGTTCTGTCATCAGAAGGGGAGCTCCGAGTAAGGCCGCTGCTCCTCCACATCGAAAGGAGTCAGTTGAGGTGGTTCAGGCATCTGATTGGACACCTCCCATTARGTGTTCTAGGAACGGCACTGGTAGGAGGCCCCAAGGAAGACCCAGGACCCTCTGGAGAGATTAGRTRTCCTCTCTGTCCTGGGAACACCTCGGKGTCCCTGATGAGCTGAAAAGTGTTGTTATTGAGAGGAACATTGGTTTCCCTCCTGGACCTATTTATAGTTAGATTAAGAATAAGATATACAACAAGAAATCTCTAAATTCTAGAGACATCGTTCAGGCTCAATCCGCTGTTACTTCTCAAATTTCTATGAATGCACATTGTGAAAAGATATGACGGTTTTCTAATTCATTTTATATTTCAGTAAGTAATTAAAGTTTTATTTATAAATCACCTTTCTTAGAAATAAATTCACAAGGTGCTGTACAATCATCAACTGTCTTCTGAAGGCATAAACAACAATAAAACATCAGTTTGGCAAACAAAATAAATTCCAGCTCAGAGCAGGTTGGAGACAAACCACAACAGATTTCAGAACTATTCCAAATGAAAATGAACATCTAAGCAAAGCTAAACTTTAAATTTAAAAAGTGTTTTTTTTTTTTTTTTCACCTGCTGACAGAGACCACGAGGACTGCAGGTTGTGGAGCAGGGGAGGTTAGAGTCAAGTCCTTCCTGTTAGGACCACTCTGAGTCCATWTAAAAGCACAAGGACCCTGCTTCCTCATTTAAAATCCTGACGCCTGGGACTCAAATTTCTGTCAGCAAGATGTGCAGCTTAGAGCTCTTTTATATGTCTTCAAATACAGCTTAGATGAGTTTTTTTAACAGCAGGAAAAGCTTTATTTTATTGTGGTGCTCAGAGTTATGAAGCAGAAAATCATCCTGGGCCCAGAAACCATCACCTCATCCATCACATCCAAATTGATCCTCAGTGGACATTAATGTGACGTTACAGAGCGGGCGTTCCTCTTTTGGCTGTGGGAAAGAAAAATAAATGTGCTTGCTTGGATCTTTTTTTTAACTTGCTGYAGAACAAATTGTCTAATTTTAGGACAATGGAGTTCATTTTTTCTGCCCTTTCTGGAATCCAGGTCAACTATAAATAAGGTGTTTATTTGATGATTGCATCGATGCGGGACATGAGAGTAAATGAATTATATTTTCACTACAGATTCACTCGTGTTTGGAGGAATTACCAGCTGTTACTCCAGGTCCTTAGAAAATGACTAATGGGGAGTTATTCTCTGAATGCAAGATTAATCAGCTGTGGCTTGTGTTCATTAAGAACAGAATACATGCTGGCAATGATGTATTTCAGCTGAAGCAGCACCTCAGAGGACAGGTGTGACTTTATGAAAGTCCTTGCTGCTTGTTAAAGGCAGGTATGAGATGTTAGCGGGGCGATTCAGTCCCTGGTGGCTGAGAGGGTAGACTGTGCAGCCTTTTCCCCAAATTCCCAAACTATTTTACCATCGCTTGTGACTTTTCAGCCGGAAGCACAGATCTAACATGTTGGTAAAGGCAACAGAGTTTTCCCTCCCATCAAACAGACAGGAGCAGCAAAAGAGCCTTCCTTTGATGTGTAGCAGCAGTAACATTTATGGACATATATTGAGTGTTGCATTATTGCTACATTTTATGAATGTTTATTTGACAGGTTAATATTCAAGGTGAGTCGAACTGGATCAAGGGAAAGTTTTTTTTTTTTCAATGGGAAGGTGGCCATGCAGCRTATGAAAGAAGACCAGAAACTGATTGCAACAACAACTGGGTGTGTTACCTGTGATGCACAGCTGTTTGACATGTTCAGTGTGCCGAACACAGACACACTTGTGACGAACAACAGAAGTTTAGAAATTTCTGTGTTTCACATCTGATTGCAGCCATCCTTTTCTGACACAATTATGTTCTTCTTATATATTTTATTTATTTATTTATTTATTTATTTATTTATTTATTTATTTATTTATTTATTTATCTATCTATCTATCTGAGTTAACTTCATTCATTCATTCATTCATTCAATGAAAACAAAATTAATTCTATATAAAATTAATTTATTTAGTTACCGCTGCTTAACCAGGCAAATCCCATTGAGATCTCAGATCTCTTTTTCAAGGGCGGCCTGGGGGCAACCTATTGTACATATTTTTGTGTTGTGGGGGAAATCAGAGTACCCAGAAAAAAAACATACAAGCATGAGGTGGACATGCAAACTCTGCACAGAAAGACCCCAGGTCCAAACCGAGGATCAAACCCAGGATCTTCTTGCTGTGAGGCTTCAGTGCTGTCCACTCAGTCATCATGCTGCCCACATACAGGTGCTGGTCATAAAATTAGAATATCATGAAAAAGTAGATTTATTTCAGTAATTCCATTTAAAAAGTGAAACTTGTAAATTATATTCATACATTACATTCAAAATCATATATTTCAAATGTTTATTTTGTTTAATTTTGATGATTACAAATGAYAACAAATGAAAATCTCAAATTCAGCATATCAGAAAATTAGAATATTACTGAAGACCAATAAAAACAAAGGATTTATAGAAATGTTGGCCAACTGAAAAGTATGAACATAAAAAGTATGAGCATGTACAGCACTCAGTATTTAGTTGGGGCTCCTTTGGCCTGTATTACTGCAGCAATGCGGCGTGGCATGGAGTCGATCAGTCTGTGGCACTGCTCAGTGTAGCCCAGGTTGCTCCAATAGTGGCTTTTAGCTCTTCTGAATTGTTGGGTCTGGTGTATTGCATCTTCTTCTTCACAATACCCCATAGATTTTCTATGGGGTTAAGGTCAGGAGAGTTTGCTGGCCAATTAAGAACAGGGATACCATGGTCCTTCAACCAGGTACTGGTAGCTTTGGCACTGTGTGCAGGTGCCAAGTCCTGTTGGAAAATGAAATCTGCATCTCCAAAAAGCTGGTCAGCAGCAGGAAGCATGAAGTGCTCTAAAACTTCCTGGTATGTGGCTGCGTTGACCCTGGACCTCAGAAAACACAATGGACCAACACCAGCAGATGACATGGCACCCCAAACCATCACTGACTGTGGAAACTTTACACTGGACTTCAAGCAACGTGGATGAAGTGCCTCTCTTCTTTTCCTCCAGACTCTGGGACCTTGATTTTCAAAGGAAATGCAAAATTTACTTTCATCAGAGAACATGACTTTGGACCACTCACCAGCAGTCCAGTCCTGTTTCTCTGTAGCCCAGGCAAGACGCTTCTGACGCTGTCTGTGGTTCAAGAGTGGCTTGACACAAGGAATGCGACAGCAGAAACCCATGTCTTTCATACGTCTGTGTGTGGTGGTTCTTGAAGCACTCACTCCAGCTGCAGTCCACTCTTTGTGAATCTCCCCCACATTTTTGAATGGGTTTTGTTTCACAATCTTCTCCAGGGTGCGGTTATCTCTCTTGCTTGTACATTTTTTTCGACCACATCTTTTCCTTCCCTTCGCCTCTCTATTAATGTGCTTGGACACAGAGCTCTGTGAACAGCCAGCCTCTTTAGCGATGACCTTTTGTGTCTTGCCCTCCTTGTGCAAGGTGTCGATGGTCGTCTTTTGTACAACTGTCAAGTTAGCAGTCTTCCCCATGATTGTGTAGCCTATAGAACTAGACTGAAAGACCATTTAAAGGCCTTTGCAGGTGGTTTGAGTTAATTAGCTGATTAGAGTGTGGTACCAGGTGCCATCCATTTTGAACCTTTTCACAAGATTCTAATTTTCTGATATGCTGAATTTGAGATTTTCATTTGTTGTCATTTGTAATCATCAAAATTAAACGAAATAAACATTTGAAATATATGAGTTTGTATGTAATGTATGAATATAATATACAAGTTTCACTTTTTAAATGGAATTACTGAAATAAATCTACTTTTTTCATGATATTCTAATTTTATGACCAGCACCTGTATGTTACATGACCACCTTCATGTTGGAAAATTTTGACTTTGATCCAGTATGGCAGATAATCTGGACACGGCCTGAGAGAGTGGCCTTTCCACCCATTTCTTGCTGGGGTATAAAGGAGTGTTCTGAGTCTTTTGATTTACCAAGTATTTCTTAGATTCATATTTATAATTTTTTTCTTATGTTGATTTAAATAAATATACATAACAATAAGGACACCTGAACACAAACCCACACATGGTAAATGGTAAGTGGCCTGAACTTATATTGCGCTTTATCAAATCCCAACGGACTCCACAATGCTTTATACTACAGTCATTCAGTATACACACATTCACACACTGGTGGTGGCATGCTACATTGCAGCTGCCCTGGGGCAAGCTGCCTTCGCCTTTTGGCGACAGTCAGTAATGAATCTGAGGCATGGAGCCCAAGTGTCTCAAAATTCCTTGTCATGAATGACCATGGGTGCTGCTTCCAAAAAATAATCCAAAAATCTACACTGTGTGCACACTTCTTTGAATGTGCAGAGTTGGTGATGTCATTATTGCTAGTGAGCTTAACTCTAAATGAAGTAATGCTCACTCTAAAGTCTAAATACTTTTCACTTTTCACAATGCAAGTAATGGTACTTAATAAATACAAGTCAGAAGTACAAATTGTTGATGACCAAGTAATGTTAACTAATGTTTGTGAGTCAGGGTAGATACAGTATTGGATTCTACAGTGTAGTTTCTGAAAATATATTAAAGAAAAGCATCAATTTGTTACACAATGACCTGCTTTTCCAGTGATTCATTGTGGTATTGATGTCTACAAAAATGAATTTGTAGTTGTTTTGACAATAATTGACTATATTCTGTTAGATTTTTGTTTAGTATTCTTAATGAATGGTTGTCTCTGACCCTGTAATGAACTTGTAACCTGACCAGGGTGACTGCTGGATATGGGCACCAGCAGTGACCTCCACGATCTGAAAATGAAGAAGCAGGTTAACCAGGCAGGGTTTATGTGTTACCCTCCAAATTGAAACCTTTTGTTATTGTGACAGCCATAAGCCAAATTAGTAGCTAACACACYCGTGGTTGTCACAGTGTCTAATCTGCAGCAATAAGGAGTCTATCAGAGCACGTGGGACATAAAGGTGTCCAAGAAAAGTTTTGTGCTTCAAATGTTAGAGAAAGAGAAACATGGTCAAACATGGAATGAACAAAAGACAAGTACAGATTTTGAGTTGTGTGACTTTAACTTAAGGACACATCAGCTGTGCTTCTGTTCTGAATGTCCATGAAGAGAGTTCTGCCCCGCAGCTTTAATGTCTCTGAATGTGACCGCTAATGAAAAGGCTGAAAATACAACTCAGAAGCTGTTTGTCACACATCTCCGGGCAGAGAGTTTGGCTTTAAACACTAACTAGAGTTGGCTTCTCTCCGAAGGAACGCACACAACAGGACAAAGTCAGCTTCAGACACGTTCTGCTTCCACATGTGATATCAAGTCTGAAAAAGTCAGAATATTTCGTAAAATGCAAATAAAAACATAATGCAGTCATTTGTAAATCTCAAAATGACAGGGTTGCAGGCAGAAAAACCCAGGGCGCAGGCAAAAATCCAAAATGTAACAAAACGTTTATTGAAGAACAAAAAGAGGGATGTCGAGACAGCAAAACTTACAACAGACTTTTCTCAGGAGGAACAGGAAGACAACCACACAGGCTGAGGGGATGCAGCCCAATGAACCAACAAAACACTGATGACAAGAATATAAAGCAAACAAATTAAGAGACAATGAGAAACACCTGGGGAGACACAAGAGGAAACAGTTGAGCRTGGGCAGGGCTGGATATAAGACAGCAGGGAAGAGATACACAGGGGAACAGAGAAACACTGGAAAAATTAAGCAAAAACACTGACCATGACACAAAAACCCATACTTTATTCACACTGGATCATGGTAAACAAATCAAAAGTTGAAACTAAGAAATTGAATAATTTTTAGAACAAAAAAAAGTCAATATTGGATGCTCGTAATCTTGCAGCCCTCAGGCAGAAATGCATCAAAAACAGGTCTGAGTACTCCATGGGCTTTTAAAGCTCTATCATGTAAATAAGACGTCATATGAACAACATCCAGAAACAACCAAGTTTTCAGCACACAGTTCAAATGTCTGCCTCTCTGATGATATGGGGTTGCATTAGTACATTATAGGTAACTTACATGGGTGGAAACCGTCCATTACAACAGCATGACTGTGTAGTACAAAAGCCCATGTGATGAACTGACCTGCCTGCAGTCCAGATTTCTCACCAATTAAAACTAAGGATGCATGATGATGATGATGATGATGAAGATCCAGGACTGTTGAACAGCTGAAATACATCAAACAAGAATAGGAAAAAAACCTATGCAAGAAAGCTCCAGGTCTGCAGTAGTCTGTAGGAGGATTACATCTGGGTGAAGCTTCAGGTGTCGAGAGGCGAGGTGGACACGAAATTCGGAACATTTGTTTTTTTGTTTTTTTTGCCATTTTTAGAGATGCAGTGAGAGTGAAAGCAGCAAGAAAATTCAAGGCCGCTTGTCCCAAAGCAATTGTGTTTATCTTTTCAGAACCCAGCAGCTGCTGGCCTTYGGTTGGCACGTTATCTAAAAATTCCCCGGGAGGATCAACAAGGGCTTTTGTGGACTAACCTTAGTCAACAAAAGATTGTTTAAGAAGATTGTCAAAGGAGATTTGACAGGACTAATACATTTTTGGTTAAAAATGACTGATAATTAAGCACAAATCAAAAATGTAAATAAGCTATGTCCCTATGTAAATATACAGTGTATATATA
>NW_013952561.1:968260-992462 GCF_001266775.1 Austrofundulus limnaeus | reverse complement strand
TTACAAAACTTTTATCTTTTTCATGTTTTCATTCAGTTCAATTAATAAATCTACTTTAAAGCTTCTGATAAATGTTTTTGTTCACTTTTGGACGTTTGTTTTTTGTTCCCACTTCCAAGTCTAAAGTTACAAAGTTTTAGAGTTTTCTCTTTATGCCCAGTTTTAATTCTACACTGTGAATCTGAAACTAGAGACACAGATTGGGACAGTTTCAGTCTGACGGAACAATTTAAAATAAAAGATAATGGCTCTTAAGGGTCTGAGGATCAAGACTCTAACTTTAAGCTGACTTTGTGAGGTTTCACAAAGACCTCTTATCTAAATTAATTACTACCTGTCGTATCAGTGTTTTCCATCTGACTGTGGGAGTGTGTTTTTAATCTTCCTTTCATTGCTGTAATCCAAAGCAGATTTCTGGAGTCGCTCCTCCTGGTGTGTAGGAGGGAAGGCCTTGGGCCATGCGTCGCTCCTCAGCTTGTTGACAGGAAAAAGACGGGGATTTGGCTTCRAGTCCAAAACAGGTAGGCGATGCAGGGCCGATGCAAGGTCGAGCAGATTAACAGGATTATGAGCAGCAGTATTTGAAGAAGTGAAGGAGTGACAGATGTTCAGAGAGGGACAGAAGAGGCAGCACTTTCAGCTGAGTTCAAAGCAACACCGGAGCTCCACAGGTAAGATTCTGACTGAAACTGATCAGCTGCTTTAAGAGATTTTACACTCTTTTTTTA
Source organism: Austrofundulus limnaeus (assembly GCF_001266775.1). Classification (NCBI taxonomy): domain Eukaryota; kingdom Metazoa; phylum Chordata; class Actinopteri; order Cyprinodontiformes; family Rivulidae; genus Austrofundulus; species Austrofundulus limnaeus. Next base: position 991,734 of record NW_013952561.1, on the reverse strand, counting down.
GTAAAAACAAGCAACAAAACAAATTTGCTAGAAAAAAATTCTAAATAAATTAAAAACAAGACATTTTTCAAATGATAAATTGACAAAGATTTCTTCAAGCCAAAAATCACCAAAGAACCAGAAATTATTCAGTTTGTCAGGATTCAGGATTAATGTGAACACTAAGGAGTTATATTTTTAAATAACAACTTGATCATCATTATTTCTGCATATTTATTTGACCGTCTTATTTTGAAAAAGAAAAGCCCAATGAATGTTTTGTCACTTTGTTTTTCACATATTAACATTTGTTCAGTTTATTTCTGTTTCACACTTATTAAAGTCTTGATATATTGAAACATTTCTTTGTTTCAGCAACAATTTAATAAAAAGTCACACTTAAAAATGGGACTTTAAGTGAAGATGCTTCATTTTATTTTGAAATATTCGTTCATGACAATAACCCAGAATAAGACAAAAATAATGTGCAGGTTTTTTATATACTTTGAGCTTTTAAACAGGTATTTTATTAAGTGAAAACTATAAACGAAAGATTATTTATTCCAGTTAGATGTAAAAATATCATGCGTTTGAATTTTAACAAATGAAGAGCCACCAGGTTTGAGTAATGTTAACTTCTTTATGCCCTCACTGTCAGTTTTCAACTTTTGGACTCTGAGATGAGCTCTTTATGCAAAATGATTCAAACTATTAGGTTAATAAATTAACTTAAATTATCAAATATATTAACAATAGTTTCTTTCCTGAAAAAAACATTAGCTTCCTCACAAAATAATAAATTCTTGCATTAAGAGTTTTCCAAAGTGAAATCATTTGGCTGCACTATCAGAAGGCTTCACAACCGTTTTGAGGCAAAGCGCCAAACTTTCCATTCAGATCAGCAGGTCGGACCTCCAGCTCCAGTTCTATTGTCCCTTCATTTATACGAGCTGTGACCACCTCTTGCGGCAGGTGTCTACGCTGCGCCAGGTGGAGGATGCGGCTGGTTGTCATGGCAGCGCTGCTGGTGCTGGCGGAGGCGGAGCAGGGCTGCAGCTTAGTCTGTCATCTGAAGAACGTCAGCATCCCCGTGGAGGGCTGCGGCCCCGTCAAGTTCATCCACACCACCATATGTGAAGGACTGTGCTACCAAGAGGTGACGGAGGGTTCACAGCGGGCCTGCTTGTTGTTTTGTTGTTTTTAACATAAACTGGAATCTGATCAATAACTCCAAATGCAGGTTGTGACAGGGAAGATTTTTCATTTGAGTTTGGCCCAATCAAGTTTGAGAGATTTTCTCAAACTGTGATATTTATTTTTAATTTAGTCAAGTATTCCATATWGTGCACTGCAAAAAGAGGAAGGTGGGTAATGTTGTTTTTTGCCAATGCATGGGTGTCTGTTAGCAAAATATCTCATGAACCATGGGACAACTTTGAATGAAACTTGCAGAAAATAATCACTGGATGCACATCTACAAGTGATTAACCTTTAGAGGCAGCCAGATGGAAGATGGCTGCCTAAACCAACTAAATAACTACATAACAAAACCACCAAAACAGCAACAAATTTGCCATTGTTACAAATAGTAATCTAAAAATAATAATCTAAGTGTGAACCGATTGGGCAAGGGCTGTGTTTAAAATGTTGCCATCAACTGTCTGTTAGCAAAATATTTCATGAACCACTGAGCAAATTTCATTGAAGCTTTCTGAAAATAATCACTGGATGCACCTCTGCAACTGATGGCTGCCACAGCCAATTGAATATATAAAACACAAAATGTGACATAATTGAGTCACTTTTACATACAGTGCACTAATTGGTGTGTTCGTAGTTAATAATCTTTTACATATCACACACACACGCCACAAGTTTTCATATTGTAAAAGATCTGTGCTTAAAATGTTAATAACACCCGCTGACGTCAACTCTGTCTGTTAGCAAAATATCCCATGAAGCACTGAATGGCTTTAGAAGAAACTTTCAGAAAATAATCATTACATGTACATCTACAAGACATTCACTTTTGGAGTCGATCCAATTCAAGATGGCCACCACAGCTGATCAACAATAGCTAATTTAAAAATAACTAAAACTTTTTTAATTTCTCATAAAGTCATTCTCAACATGAGTTGATCTTAGTCTGAAAGTCTGGCATGAAAGGTGGTGGAAAATATACATTAATTTTTTTTACATTTGTTTTCGAATATCTTAAATATAAAACATCATTAGAATATTATGCTTAAAAAAAAGAATATTCTTTCATTTGTTTGAGAGACTAAATTATTAATTTTACTCTGCTTGTGTTGGTGGCAGGATCCCATATACGACAGCCATGTCAACCTGCCTGAACAGCACGTCTGCAACGGGGACTGGTCCTACGYGGTGACCCATATTGACGGGTGTCCGATGGGCATCACCTACCCGGTGGCCCGGAGCTGTCACTGTAGCACCTGCAACCCAGAAACCACAGAGTGCTCACGCTTGCATGCAGACGTTTGTTCATCCAGCCTCTACTGATTAGCTTTGGGTCACTTGGCACTAAAATAAAATTAAATAAAAAAGGTCTCGCTTGTAACTCGAGTGTTAATTTTCTTTGTTTAAAAAAATTTCCACTTTGTTTTAAAAGGACATTTTTTATTGGTTAAGCAGAATCATCAGTTTGTCACCAGAGCAGATGTACTGTATTTTCACCTTTATAAAAAAAATCATCTTAAGAAAAATATACTTTAGATTTAGTTAGAATAGCTGACTAAGAGAACCAACAGTTCCCTGTTTCTCCTGACCGAGGCAAGTGACCCCGAAAGTACAGTAATCCTGCAAGTCAGGGAAAGAGGTTTATATCAGGGAAAATAGAAAGCTTTGTCTCTTTTTGACAGGTGGAAATTAAAATATATAGTCTGTGAGTGTCACCAGAGTCCCAGTTCGCCTGTGGTTCGTTTTTCACAAGCTTACATCCATAAAAAGCAAAGTATGCAAAAAAAAAAAAGGATGGTTGTGTTTGTTTCTGTGCATAAACAAGTACATAACAGTGGAACACAAACCAACTTGTTTCTGCTTAAGTAACATATTAATATGACAATTTAAAACCCATTAAATACATCTTAAGTTTAAGCAAAATGTATTTAGAGTTCAATTTAACTGCAAGTTCATTTAGTTTGTGTTTATCACTGACAATGGCAATAAAACTGATTCTGATTCTGATTTAAGTTTGTAAAATACTTGACTTAATTTTTGTTACTAATTTTTTTCTTTAGCAGAATTCTGTTTGTAGAAAAATCTGCCAATAAATATTATGGACCAACAATGAGGTAGAATTTTGTTTTTCTTATGACATTAAATGAAAGCACAAGTTAGCATCAAATAGGCTACCCTAACTGAAACTTAGTTTYAGACAGACACAAATTTGGAAAATGGTAAAAAGTCTGAACTTAAAGCACTTTATCAAGCCCAGCTTGACCCCAAAACACTTTACACTTAGTCATTCACCTGAAACACACACATTCACACACTGATGATGGTAAGCTACGTTGTAGCCACAGCTGCCCTGGGGCTGACTGACAGAGGCAATTTGATTGTGTACTGAAGAAGGAGAAAAAAACACAAATGTCACTGAAACAGCTCAAAACTGACAAGTAAAAACAAACATAAGAATCAACCAATGAAAACCAGATTGCTTCATATTTCAACATAATTGTTTTTAAAAAAGCAAGTAAGTGAAACAGGCTTTGACAGGATGGTACTCTAAGAAAAGATCAAAAGTATTTTGACCATAGTACATGTTAAACTCAAGTGTGCCTTGTTATCAGCATTATGGGTGTCTTCAATTTTGTAATCAGTCAGTTTGCCTATTTAAAGAGTGAGAAGTAACACACTTATGGAGCAGGACAAATCAACTTCWAAATCAAWACAAGTAAATCTGAGGCAAAAGTTTTGGTCAAACAAAAACTGATGGAAAAGTGGCARAAAGAATGGAACGAAGAAAAAAGGAAGATGGTTTTATAAGATCCAAAGGAAAGTGTGAGAAATGAGAGTAACTAGGAGAAACAGACAGAAAAAGAGACTAGTAACTTGATTGACATTGGGACACACCAGACTTAACAGCACACTCTTTATAATAAAAAAACATGAAAATGGAAACTGTCAATATTGTAGATTGATAGAAACAATAGAACATGTGATATTAACATGTAAAAGATATGAGAGACAGAGAAAAGACATGATGGAGGAATTCAGAAGGATTAAAGAAATATTCAATATATTAAATTTATTACAGAAAGATTCAAGAAGCAAAAGTATTAACATTTTAATAAGATTCTTAAAGAAAACAAAGTTAATTAACAGAATATGATTAATTTTTAATTAAATAATTCAGTATGGAAAAGAGTTTATCAAATACAAGTACAAAAAGATTCAGTGAATATAATAAAATATTTTAAGTAATAATCATACAGACAATACAGTCATATAGCGTTTTCACCCACACCAGTAGGTGGTGGTAATGCACACTGTTGTGGAAATCAGTTTTTTAAAAGGCAGAAACACGTGAATAAACAAGAAGATGCACTTCAAAACTGGTTGTCGTTGATTTATTTAAGATTTGCAATGCAAAAATGGGTTCCAGCCTCGTCAGATCTAAACAAGAGATCTGAACACACCACAAGTTGTTTGCCAACCACCAATAAAATATATGAAGAAGAAGAATAAGAAGACTTAAGGAGCACAGAAAGCCAAGGACAGAAATGTTTTAAAAGCTCAGGAAAATAAACATTGACAGACATTTACAGTGTAAACTGGATGTTCCTGTGACTACAGCTGCACAGATTCAGAAGTTTTAGGTCCACAGGACTGCAGCCATCCGTGGACACAAGTGAAAAATTGATGACAAATTGAAAGAGCCCTGAACAACTCCCACAGAGATTAGAGGTGAACTCCAAAGTTAAGGTACATCAGTGTCGGAGCGTACCATTTGTCTCTGTTTCAGCCAAAGTGAACTTAATGGATGACAACAGAGAAGGACATGAAGTCATAGAAAAAGCCAGACTGTAATTTGCCAAAAGGCATGTTGACAGACCACAAAGCTTCTGAAAGAATGTCCTTTGGACAGATGAGACAAAATTGGAGCTTTATGGCAATGTGTTACATCAGCTCTATAGTAACAAACCTAACAAATACACAGAAAGAAAAGAGCACATTACAGTGAACCATGAGGAGGCCCAGTTATATTTTAGAGCTGCTTTGCTGCATCTAACTTAATATCTGTGCAGGGTTTAATAAAATCTCAAGACTATCAAGGCATTCTGGAGTGAAATGTGTTCCCCTTGGTCAGACAGTTTGATCTTATGGGATCGACACACAGGGAGTGACAAATGACAGMGATTAATGGCTGCCATTACAACCAGGAATCTTCATGAAACAAAGATGGCCCCTAATCCTGACTTTTATTCTCTATGGTGAACTTCAAACCATTATGTTTTCATTTTATATACAATCTGACAATCCAGTCTGTTTATGTGAAAAGAAAACAACGCTCTTACCTTAGAATCACAAGACTGTTTTGTGTTTATTGTGTTGCTGCAGAAGCTTGTATTTAAAGGTTATCAATATTTCAGCCAACTGCTGGTGAAAATGTTAGAGCCAAAGGATCTCAGAAAGTGATGCAATCAATGAAGTGATCAATAAGAGCAGAAAAGGGTGCAAAAGAAATGCACGGTGGAACGATGGCAGACAAATTTGTGTACTTTAGGTCAAAAGCAAACTGAAGGTCAAAATGGGGAAATAATAGAGAAACAAATTGTTTGTTGCTGAGATAAGTTTTTAAGTTTCTTGTGTGGAGTCGATGCAGTAACAGGCAAAGTTCACCAAAGTTTCTTGCAGCAAATGAGGTTATCACACAAAGAGACTGAAAGAAGCCAGTAAGCTGCTCCTTTTTTTCAACTTTAGTGTCATAACCTCAACATTTACTTATCTAATGGAAACAGCCGGAGGTGTCAGATCAACAAAAGATTAAACTTAATCTTAAACAAAGTTGAAAAAATACATTTCTGACAATACTTGCAAACAAAAGAAATAAGATGATAATTACTTTTCACATGGGAAGCTGGCTAAAACACATTAAAAAGAGAAAAACCTTGTATTTAAATCAAAACAAAACTACAGTATATGTCTCCTTCATATCATTTTCAAAATGTGATGAAATAACTCAGTTTAGTTGTCCATCTTTGTGGTCAAATATGCTTTAAACTTAAAGTGAAGTTGCCGTGCATCACCATAAATCTCTATCCCACCATCAGTTTCTGCAGTGATGCTGCCAGTAGTTTTGGCAAACCCCAAGATGCAAACAGGCCTCGAGAGTAATAAGTAAACAATTTAAGAACAAAGAAACAAAAGTTGCTGCCAACTCTACTGACAAATCTGTGGAAATAACTCAAGGAGCTCAGATCAGGAAAAAGAAGTTTGGGACGGTGCACCGAGTAGGTTTAATGCAGATGTGGGAGGACCAAACGGATAAAGGGAAACACTGACGAACTAAATGACAAACACCTGTGAAGATGAGGATCGGGTGGGTGTGGCAAGAGCAGAGCTACACTGAGGAATTGAACATATAAGAACGTAAAATCAAACACAAACATGAAGATAAAACCAAAGGGGGTAAAGAATAAACTCAAAATACACAGATAATCATAAATACATCTGTTTGTTCTTGTTCTCATGATCAGGTGGTCATACATCATCAGTTCATCACATTATTGAGCCATAAAATCAGCTGACCCTTTCATGTTGTCTGTTTCAGCTCTGTTACTACCACATTTCACAGAACAAAGGAGCATCAGCGCTGGGTAAATTTCAGCTCTTGTAGGGGTGTCCCAGTATGTTTTCTCAAATCGTGTACGAGTCAGTTTGGGTACTCGCTGATACCAAGTACCAAAACCTTTGGTACTTACTGAGTTGGAACTTAAACATAACACAATGACTTTAAAAACACTTTTCTTTTATTAGAACAAGGTTGATTGTCCTGGACCTGCAGTCCCCCTGACTGAATCAATGAAATGTACAGCATGTTAAGATCCTGTCACACTATAATGTTCTAGACAACATGCCAACTTGTGAAAATTTCATGACTCTTTCACTTATATCRGCTATACAGTATATAATTAAATTTATTTTTTAGCATTACAGTATGTACACGTCCAGTACATTTTTTATTCCATTTTCTGCATATACATCTTTAGTGCTGGACAAACCTTTCATACATTGGCATAAGTTGTGTGACAGGGCCTTTATATACTGTTGCAACATTTGAAATAGTATGTGTCCCAATATCAGCATTTTTACAAGTACTCATACTTGTACAAAAGGCCCACTTGTAACTGATACCAATACCAGTATCAATATTACTCCATTGACTAGGCTACAGGTTGCATTTCAAGTGAAAATTTTGTCAGTTTTATGTTTGAGAAATGTATACAAGTTGAAAGAAAAGCTTATTCTTTATTTTTGTTTATTTTTAAATTGTACATACTGTTTTTCAAATGTAGCACCAATAACAAAGCAGCATACATAAGAAAAAAACCAAAAAGAAAAAAATTGTATAGGTCTTCTGGACGGGTTCTTCTCTAATGAAACGTTTCGTCTCTCCTCYAAGAGACTTCTTCAGTCTGAGTTTCAGGCAAAATTCAGGCTTTTAAGCCCTGCCTCCATGTGACTGATACTCACATCACATGGCTATCGTTGACACCTAATTAACACTTATTGTTAACAGGGGTGGAGTGATACTGGCAATGGCCGCGCTGTAGGAGGGGGACAACTGAAAACGGAGGCCTCCACCTCTGTTTAATGATGGACGGTCTTTCTTCACAAAAATGGCTTCTTYTACTCCTCTCTCAAACCAACGTTCCTCTCTATCAAGAATGAGAACATCCTCATCTCTGAAAGAGTGACCGCTGGCCTGTAACTGAGTGAAAACTGCAGAGTTCTGGCCATTAGATGTAGCTCGTCTGTGTTGGGACATTCTTTTGAACAGTGGTTGCTTTGTTTCCCCGATGTATAACTGGTCGCAGTCCTCCTGGCACTTAACAGCATATACAACATTGCTCTGTTTGTGCCGGGGCACCGGATCTTTGGGGTGAACCAGCCTTTGCCGTAATGTGTTTTGGGGTTTGAAAGCCACTGGGACATCATGTTTAGAAAATAAAYGTCTCAGTTTCTCCGAAACACACGCAACATACGGAATAACAACTGGTTTGGGTCTGGGTTTGGAGTCTTCATTTTCACCTGAAGGTTGCATGGAATCCTGTCTGCTTTCAGGAAAGCCCAGTCAGGATAACAGTCAGGATTACAGTGAGTATCAGTCATACAGAGGCTGGGCTTAAAAGCCTGAATTTTGCCTGAAACTCTCAGACTGAAGAAGTCTCTTGGAGAAGAGACGAAACGTTTCATTAGAGAAGAACCCGTCCAGAAGACCTATACAATTATTTTCTTTTTGATTTTTTTACCTGGGTTACTGAGATGCATCAGGACATACAAGAAGTTGAGTTTGTTTTTCAGGTTTTCAGTGATACACTGTATATTAAACAGCAGTATATTCACAACAAAAAAAGGCTGGAAAAAAGTCCAGACCTGACAACCTGATTGAAATGCTGAAGTGAGACGTATGGAAAGCTGTGAAGAAACAAAAATCTGAAAACATCAATAAATGTAATGTTTTGAAGAAGAGTGGGAGAAAATCCCTCTGATCAAATCACACAAAAAACAGCTACTGAGAGCTGCTCCTGAAGAAACTCCCATCTGCCAGATCATGAGGTGAACTCGGTGAAATCTATTTTGTGTTTTTGTACATTTGAGGTTAGATTTGAATCATTTAGAATCTGGCAAAGACCTGGTCGTTTTTTTTTTTTTGTTTTTCTACGTTCTAAAAGCTTAGAAGTGTGTATTTTCTTCATTACTGGCAGCTTGTCAAGTTCATGGTTATATTGTGTGGCAGACAGTGGAGTTAAATTAGGTGACAGCTGTGTGACTTCATCCTCTTTGTCAACATCCAGCAGAACTTTTGACCCTCTCACCTTCGTGTTCAGGGATTCTGTCTGAGCTTTTAATGACCTCTTTTCTCACTCCTCCTCTTCAGTAGAGTGGACATCTACTGACAAGATTCCTATTCTTCAGGTCGTTCGTGTCCTGTAATAGCTTCCAAGTTTTTACCTGTGGAGGTTTATGTTCTTTTTCTTCTCTCCTAATGACCACTTCAGACAGTATTTAAAYTGATACTTGATTAAGCTTACCGAGGATTCAGTCATTAATGGTAGGTGAAACACTGCAGTATGTATGTATGGAACAGAACAAGTGTTATTAACTTGTACCTTTAAAAATTGTTTATTTTGTTGCATCATAAATTATAAACTTTACATTTACAAATGATTTAAAATCTATTTTATATTAAACTAAGTAAGAAAATTAAAAAAAATTCCCCCATTTGGGCTTCCAGTGGAGTGGCCTTGTCTTAGACACTGATTTACTTCCTTTGTCTTATACCCATCAGAATAAAAAGGACATAGGAAAACACTTAGCCACTTTTAGGTTGAGGGCTTACAGGCATTTTGTAAAAAAAATTTAAAAAATTAAATGTGATGAACTGATAACAAGTTTAATCTAAAATCCACAACGAAAAAAAATCTAAAGTGTAATAAATAAATAAATACAGAAATAAAAACATCTGACACAAATCCAAGCTGTGACTAGAATAAATGAAGGCTAAGGCTAATTAAGGTTTAGTAATCCGTAGCAAAAGTCCAAAGAAAAGACCTCTATATGTGATTTACATCATCTACTGTTCATGACTAGACAAAACGATAAAACTTTCAGACGTCTTCTTTTCATGGAAATAACAAGGAGGACAAACTGAAATACTTCTTAACATTATGCAAACAATAAATAAATAAAAATCACAGACATCCCCAAACAAGGAGAAACTTTGAAGACACAAAGACGTGATTTCCACGTCCTCCCCACGTTTCCTTCAGTCTCTGCACCTCTTCAGGGCCAACTAATCTCTGGTCCAGCTCTCTCATTGGTCCGTTCTGCTGCATCCAGGAATTTATGGCCTCCTTGCTTTCAGGCAAGCTTCAGCTGTGCAGAGGAGGGTTTCTGATCACGGGCCTGTCGGTACTGGCTGACCCACATAAGCACACAATGTTCCCATCCAAGAAGAGTTAAAGTAAGTTAGTCCAAAGTCCATCTGTCCCACAGGTTGGGTTGGGTCTGCACAGCTCCATGGGCAGCTTCAGCACACTGGATGTTGAAGGGTTGACTTTGTTTATCTCTATATGATCTTTGAGCCACCCGAGCATGTCTCTTTATGTCCCCACTGGGTCTTTACACAGATGGTGAAGGATCAGAGCATTTTAATGTCTTCATACATTTCCAGGTGGGTCATTTGTCAGTTTGGTGGTGGCTGGTGAGATGTCCCCAACGGAGAGTAAAGGCAGTGATGCTGTGTGGTTTGGCTTTAACAACTTTGAGCACTTTATGTAAATATGTTTACAGTGATAAAGTAGAAATGTGACAATGGTCATGTTTTTAAGAGGTATTTAGAAATCCTCCCGTCTGGCAGACGCTACAGATCTCTGTCCACTAAGACTGTCAGACACAAGAACAGTTTCTTCCCCCAGGCCATCACCGACATCAACAGCTGATCATCAGACATCCATCAGCTTGATCATATACTCTATACTATAGAGAACTCTCTATCACTATTATTATACATTTCTGCATTACTGAAACTTATGCAAAATAATCTACCTCTACTCTGCTGCTGTTGTATTATTACTTAATATTAACTTTGAATTCTGTTGTCATATGGTTTTTGGTTAAGTGAAGTACAATGTGAATCTTTCTGTATATATTCTGTGTTACATTCAACATTTTGTGTGGAAGAGTAAATGTTTTTGTTGTTTACACTGTCAAAATCAAAACTTTATCAGATGCATGTTCTCCCAGTGAATATTTACGATATTGTTTCCATTTTTTCTAGACTAAAAACAGGCATGTCGGGTTAATCTGTAACTCTAAACTGTTTCTAGGTGCGAGTGGGTGTGAATGGTTGCTTGTCCTGTTTGTCTCTTTGTGTCCCTGTAATGGACTTGCAACCTGTCCAGGGTCTCGCCTACCTCTCTCACAATAACTGCTGGATAAGGGCATCATCAACCCCCAGCGACCCGAGAAGGAAAAGTGGGTAAAAATAATGAATGGCTGCTACATTTACTTGCTGCTTGAAGAGGAAACAGAAGTGAAAAGGAGCTCTTTAACTTTATACAGCAGACAGGATCACAGCTTTAAGTGGATAATACAGGGTTCTGCAACAGGCGGCTCTGCAGCAGCTCTATGAAGCTTTAGACCAAAACACAAGATTCTTTTTTTTTTTTTTTTGCTTTTATTATGGCCACAACAGAAAAGGCTAGCTTTAGCAGTTTTCCTACACAGCAAAAACAGGAGTGTTAAAATTGCAGTGTTCTACTTTTGGGTGTTGATTTAACACCCCCTAGTGTTATTTCAACACTTTCTGAGTACACTGACACCCAGTGTTGGTGTTAATTCACAGTGTTGATTTCCTCAGTGTTGTCTCAACACTGGACAGTGTTAAATAAGCTCCGCCCACAGTTAAGTCTTATATAAATAACCCTTAACATTGTTGTTATGACACCATGCAGTGTTCAAAGCAGTTTATTGGAAAGCCCCACCCTCTTCCACCTCATGTCAGACAGACCAGTATTTACCCAGCATTCCTTGCTGAGAAATCTTGCAGAAATTATGTTTTTGCATGTTTGTGACCATTAAAAAAGTTCATGAGAGTAAAAATTTGTTGTTCTGGTTAGCTTTCTTGTTCAGTTTTATCAAGTTTTTCAACTTTAAGTTTATGTTATTGTCCAAAAATTGACACCGAGTGAGAGGTATTTCTTGGTGTGTGAAGGGTGATTTCATTATATATTTCTATTAATTACTGAGCAGTGTTAATGCAACTCTACAAAGAGTTTGATATTAACTCTGAGTGCTAAATTTACACTCTCAAGTTGATGGTGTATGGACACCTTGTGGTGTTTGAAAAGTTTTCAAACACCACAATTTCCTTTGTTATCAATAATAATAATACACTGGTAATACTTTTAACACTGTTTTAACACTGTTGAAATGTTAATATGACACCCATATTATTGAATATTTAACACTGGCTGGTGTTACTTTTAACACAATATTTTAACACTAACACTATTTTTAAGTTGATGTGACATCAAGTATTGTTAAATATTAAACACTGAATGGTGTTAAATTAACAAAAAAATTGTTGTTAAAATTTAACACTTTCACAAATGTTATTTTAACATCAGCGAGTGCGGACACATGTAGACACTTTGTTGGTGTTGAAATTAACACTGTGGGTGTTAAACTAACACTGGCATGCGTGATGGCTCAGATAGTGGAGCTGATGCCTCTCAGCAAGAAGGTTGCCAGTTCAAATCCCGGCCCGGGAACCTTTCTGCGTATAGTTTGCATGTTCTCTCTGTGCATGCGTGGGTTCTCTCCGGGTACTCCGGCTTCCTCCCACAGACCAAAAACATGACTGTTAGGTTAACTGATAACTAAATTGTCCCTAAGTGTGTGGCCCTGGGATGGACTTGCGACCTGTCCAGGGTGTACCCCGCCCCTTGCACTGTGACTGCTGGATATGGGCACCAGTGACCCATGCGACCCTGAAAGGAATAAGCGTGTACAGAAAATGGATGTGTGATCAATACTMATGTAAGGAATGAAACATGTTGATTATGTTAGCTTGTTGGCCATTTCAAAAATCCTAATTCCAGCCTCACTGTATATTTCTCTAATATTTTCTTTCTTTTTTCTTTCTTTTTTTTTTGCACAACCTTTAAGACAAGCTGAGGAAAGAAATATGGTTTTATGTACACAACAATAAGAGAAAAAAATGTCCCTGCTTAGCATTTTAGTTTTTATTTGATATAAACCATACATTTTTTTGTCTTGCACACATCACTATGGTATTTTCTTTTGTCGTGAATTGTAAAAATGGTACCACTTTACAATAAGGCTCACCTTATATATGCCTTATAAATGGTTTATAGAAAGGTTATCAATTCAACTGTAAACACTTTATAAATCATTAATAAATGTTTATTATTCATTAAGGACGGGAAAGAGACCAAACTGTCCGATCTCTTGCCAAATAGTGAGCCAAATGTGTCCATGTATATATCACATCTAAAGGTGCTTATTAAACATTTCAGACTAGTTTACTACCTTGTAAGCACAATAATTTATTGAAAACATATTTTACATATAATATTGTACTGTATCACCACATTATACATATCCACAGTAATTAAAGGGACCCTTAYTGTAAAGTGTTGCACAGTGTAATAATAATAATGTCATAACAGAACCTTATAAATAGTGTAGTCTTACATTTTACATTAAGGCTCCCTTTGACAGTTGTTAATATGTATATTTAATATAGTTCAATATTATTATTTAAACATGTGTTTCCAATACATAATTCTGCTTATAAACCTAGTAATATGTTCACAAACAGATTTGGCAAGAAAACGGACAGTTTTGTCTCTTTCCTGTCCTTAACTAATCCATAATAAACATTTATTAATGATATATAAAGTGTTTACAGATGAATCAACAACCTATCTATAAACTATTCATAAGCTGTCTATAAGGGGAGCCTTATTGTAAAGTGGTACCTTAAAAATAACAATAAATATTAAAAGTCATTATATATTTTCAGTTTTACAATGTCACCTCCACTACCTGGAAAAGACCTCCCCTTCAGCAAACTCAAAGTGGCCCACGGGCCACCAGTTGATAATCCCAGTTAAGACATTTTATGACTCGGGACAAATATTATTAGTGAGAGAAGCAGCAGAAATGGTTGCAGCCCGCTCAGATAATTGATATGTGCTTGGTAGGGGGAGTAATTAAAACAGTTGTAGGAAAACAAGACTCACCAATAAGACACTCTCTCTGTGATGTCCTCATTAGGTGTAACAGGATAGTTGTGTAACGTGCATATCTGCTCACAGTTCAGTGTTATGACACGCATGGTGGCGTAGTTATGTCCTGCTGATAAGCTTTGCTTAAATGAGCACGCTCTGATAATCTGAGGTAGACAGATGCTATCATCTGCCTCATCCCTGGGATGTTCTGCATGACCTTATTTTTTGTAAGAAATTGTTTAAAATCAACAAACTGGGTTTTCTTGTCTCTCTTATTTTTTTGCTATAAAAAACAATGAAATAAAGCAAAACCAAATCTCTTATTCTGAGTTATTTGCAATCCAGAAATAAAGACATTGCAGAGGAAACTATTTAAAATCTAAAATCAGCTCATTTTGCCAATGTCCTGCTATAAATCCATCTAAAGCAGGACACTGATAAACGTGTGAGCACCACAGGCCAGCTTGAAGGAAGGAAGCAGAGGTTGGAAAATTGAGTTTATAGAATATTTATCCACTTGTTTGTTTTGAAGGTTTTTAGATATTAGGATCAAAATTGTACCACTGTGATATATTTCTGAACACCATTTCCAGCCTATRACTCTAATGCACATTAACCCATCCTCATCTCAGGAACTCATGACTCAACTTCCCCAAAATCAACAACGAACTCATCATAAAATAATAATCCCAAACTCTGCTTATCCTCGTGTTGCTTAGAATAAAACCAAGAAATGTAAGGTTTTTGTTCCTTTCAACAGTCATAAGATGAGAGAGGTSTCACGTTCAGTATGGAGGAACATTTTAGCTTCTGTGATGAATGACTTGTTTGCATCAACTCGCCCTGAGCCTTTTATAAATATTAATAAGCTTAATTTATTTGTTGCCTCTTTCCCGAGCAAGCCATAAAACGCACAAGGCACCGGCAGTAAAAAGCAAAAGGGAATAGATTATTTAGCTCTGTGATGTAGAGGAAAGCTGACTGCACACATTGCTTCCCCCCCACTGCTGTGCTGCACAGTTCAGGTTTGGTAGGGATGTTCAGCCGTGGTCATCAACATTCCTGGGGAAAAAAAAAATAGCAATGAAACAAAAGTTCTCTGCCCTCCGCCTCACCTACAGCTGAGCCAGAGTGATGGGGAGAGAAATGAGCAATTACTGTTTTACAGGTTGTCCAGCTCTGAACTGCTGCATCATGCCGGTCCGGTCTGTTGTTTTTGTGCCCACTCGTTAAAAAAAAAAAGACCAAATGGAAGCTAAATAATTGTATTTTACAACACTATTAACTTGTTTCATWACTGAGAAATTACTTTATGAAAGACAAATCATTTACCCTCCAATTATAGAAGGCACTGATACAATACCATACTGATGTTTTTATTGTAAGGGAAATAAAAGACCCAACATATTGCCCACTATTTTTGCCAGTGTGAAATGAAAATTATTATATGATGACAAGGTATAGACTTAAAGCCATTTTGGTCATTTTTGTGTTACTAAGTAAATAAATTGTAGATGCACATTTAATGAACATTTTCTGAGAATTTTCATCCATTGTCTGGTTCATATGACATTTTGCTAATGATTTATCCAAACACCAGCAAAAACAATCACAGTTTGGCCTTCAGTGGTTGTCCATAATAATGAATTGTGAAAAATTGGCATAAGGTCAATTTGGAAGACTGCCTCTGACTGAACACTGAAAAAGTCACTGTATTTCCACTCATTTTAAAAGACGCCACAATAAAAACAGACACTTTTATTAACACCTGTTGGCATCATTAAAACAAAAACTTTAAATAATAGTTTAAAAGGTGAAATCTGTCTTTTCAAAGCATCACAAACTGATATGAATTAACAGCTCATTCACATTTGAACTGAAGGGGAGAGGAGTTGCATCAAAGCTTTGTGACGTCCTGATTGGAGAAAGAAAACAGAAGAGTCCTTGWTCATTAGGTGGCGAATTTATTCCGGATGATCTCTCCACCCTCCACCTCCACCTGTTCGTAAAGCCACTTCCTGTCGCAGCGGCACTCCACTCCACACTTGCGCGAGCCGCACTCCGGGCAGGGGTAGAAGCAGCCCATGCAGTTYACATCCAGGCAGTCGCACATATCTTCGCCGTTGGACAGCAGCCGGCCTTTGTTGTCGTACACTTTGCTTTTGGCGGCGACGCTCTGCCTGCATGATGAAGATTTAAAGCTGACATGATGTGATCTGTTCCCTCGGATGCAACAATTTGATTTAATTTTCTTGAAGCCTCTTCCCCACAGTGGCTTTCCATAATTACCTTTTCACTTGTGCTTTTTTATTTATTTAATCACACATTATGACAGTGTGAATTTATCACAGMCAAATATAAAACCATCTATGCGTATGTCTCCATTAACGCTGTCAGAGTCTAACGCACCCGGGCATTGTCAGTCGACATGAAGTCAGGAGAGTAAAAACCTGGGGGCCAGTTTTTTCTTTCATTTTCTAATGAAACATTCATCAAATTCTAATCACAGTAATCTAACTAGAGAAATGCAGTGTGAATGTTAAGTGCTGACTTTGCAGAGGAAACTGAAAATGAGTTGTTACAGCAAATAGAAGCAAAATGCTAGCTAAAAGCTAAAAGGATCAAGACTCTAGCTAAAGGCTAAAAATATCAAAATCATAGCTAAAGGTATAAAGAATCCAAGACCTAGCAAAAGGCTAAACGTATTAACGCTAAGTAAAGGCTAAAAGGATCAAAATGCTAAGTAAAAGCTAAAAGGATCAAAATGCTACGTAAAGGCTAAAAGGATCAAAATGCTACGTAAAGGCTCAAAGGAGCAAAATGTTAGCTAAAGTTTAAAAGGAACAAAATGCTAGTTTAAGGCTAAAATGACCAAAATGAGAGGTGAAGTTAAAAGAATCAAAATGTTAGCTAAAAGCTAAAATGCTCAACATGCTAGGTAAAGGCTAAACTTATCAAAATCCTAGCTAAAGGTTAAAAGAATCAAAATGGTAGTTTAAATGTTAAAATGATCAAAATGCTATTTTGAGACCAAAGAGATCAAAACTCTAGCTAAAGGTTAAAAGGATTAAAATGCTACCTAAAGGTTAAAAGGATTAAAATGCTACCTAAAGGTTAAAAGGAACAAAAGGCTAGCTAAAGACTAAAAATATCAAAACTCTAGCTAAAGGCTAAAAGAATCAAAATGACAAGTAAAGGCTAAAAGAATCAAAATGCTAGCTGAAGTTTAAAAAAGACCAACAAATCATAGCACCTCCTTATTAAGCTGAACTTTTTAATATCTGAAGAGCTAAAAACAGCACAGTATGCAGAAGTACTTTACAGAAATGATTTGAATCAGCATTCACACTATTAAAGAACAGAGCCACAAGGAACATTTGAGTTCCTGAAAACTATTACCAAATACAATAATCTAGTGATTAAATCTTTTCTGGAAATATGTCAGCTCCTCCTTCACCCTCCTGGTCAGTTTTTGGGGAGAATACACCACGTTCAACAACGCACAGAAATCTGGTTTGTTGCCAGCAGCTGCTTACAGCCACAATCAGTTAAATCAGAAATAAAGTTAATTATACTCAAGAGGATCATTTCCACAAAAATCTCATTTCTAAGTACGTGGAAAAGAACTGGATGTTTTGTTCGATTGCCTTGCGTAAAGATAAGAGCACTTTGTTCCCCTTTAATAGAATAAAACCTTCAAGGTAACCCTCCAAACTCAGTGAAGATACAGAAAAGAAAGAAACGCTATCAGAAGGCCTCACCTGTCAGACAGCTGCTTTCCTCCACGACTACCTCGTCCACCCTGCAACAACGGGACATTAACACTTTTATTACGTTATGTTAGTGCACAATATTGTTCTGAGATAAATTTACACATGCTTTAATTCAGTTTATAATAAAAGAATTATTTAGCTCTAGTTTTAAAGAAACCTTTTGTGCAAATCAATTAATGCAATCTCATGTGTATCAAAAATACTGCCTCAAGCCACAACGGAAACAGTTGTGTGACACATTTAAAGTAAAAAAAAAAAAAAGAAGATGTGGTCAGCTGTGAGAGGAGCCTCACCCTCATTCCTCCTCTTTTCTCCCTCCGCATGGCAGCCTCTCTCACTTTGTCCCTGTCTGCTTGTGTTCCCATCTGATTCGCCACATTCGTCTCCTTAGGTACCACTGCTCTTTTACGCAGCTCGATCTGAAAAGCAAATAAACAAAACAAAACAAAAAGACAAAAAAAAAAAAGACCAAACAAACAACAACAACAAAGAAACACAAAACAAAACAAACGAAAACAAAAAACAAAACAAAATGGTTTCATTCGAGCTGAAAATGTTCAAAGCGAAAGCTCGACTGCGTCGGGAGCTCTCACCTTTGTCGAGTCCTGCCCCGGGGCGAATATCGTGGGCACCGCGTCCTCTCGCAGAAACTGCTTGCCGTTGTAGTCCCTGAAGCAGTCGGTCCTGAAGTGCTCGGAGCAGAGGCAAGTGTTGGCAGTTGGGATGAAGTTTTTCATGCCCAGGCTCTGCACCCATTTGCTGGCGAGCTGAGGCTTACTGAGAGGGAACCTGGTGAGCGAGGGGGAGAGGAGGAGAGGACGTGTTGGAGAGTTTTACACCTGTTAGAACAACAAGTCTGAATGTTCCCGGCCCTAACACTTCCACACAACCATGTCCAAACTTGTAAAATACTGGGGCCTTTCACATTTACTGGAAATATTCTAGTGGACATATGCAGTTGCCTGAAGCGCTCAAATCTGCTGCATCTTTAATTTATAAAAACACCATGGAATCAAACAGAAACCTACAGCTAATGTGGAAAGAGTTGAGTGCAGATAAATTCAGGTTTATTTGTGGTATTTGTTTTGTGCCACACCTGACAGTGTAACCTCTATTATTCACATCCAACGAGGGGAAAGCAAAGGTGGGAAAACTGACTGTGTTTGTGTGCATGTGCGTTTGTCTGTCTGTTAGCAAAATATTTCATGAACCAGTGGATACATTTTGACGAAACTCTCAAGAATTTATCTTTGGATTTACGGCTACAATTGATTTACTTTTGGAGTCAGCCTGATTCAAGTTGACTGCCACAGCTAAGTGAGTTTACACAGTAAAGAAATGGCTATAACGCAGCCAAATCTAAAAAAAAATAAGATATCATTTAGAGTGGTAGTAGCTGAGAGTCTTCCACAACACATACTATAAGCACTAACACATCATGCCAGATTTGTGTTGAAAACTTTAATTATTGTAAGTATTAACTGTGTATGTCTGTTAGCAAAATACCTCTTGTACCACTGCACTGATTTAAATGGAATCTGCAGAAAATAATCATTGGACGAACGTTTATAACCAATTAACTTTTGTATCTGACCTGATAAAAGATCGCTGCCATAGATAATCAACTTTAGCAAAGACAAAAATGGCTATAATTCAGTAAATTTTACAGACATTGTTCTATAATTTGTTAGGAAAGCAGATGTAAATTATTCACAACAGATATGGTAGATATTATTTACTAGACGTAAACAAAAGGGCTATAGATGGTTATAGTTATTATGTGCCAGAGTTTAAAACTAAAATCATTTTATAATGTGAATTGATGTTGTTACAGCTTTTTTGTTAATAAGTACTAAATATAACAACAACAACAACAACAACAACAACAACAACAACAACAACAACAACAACAACAACAACAACAACAACAATAATAATAANCAACAACAACAACAACAACAACAACAATAATAATAATAATAATAATAATAATTATTATTATTCTGGTATTGTTTCTTAAAATAATTTTGCTTTAGGCTCTTACATAAGCTTTGGAAAAAAAATAAAAGCCATGATTTAATTAAGAAGGATTTTGAAGACTGTGTACATAATGAAGTATATTTACAAAAGTTGATGTGTACTACTTACCCACACAAATATCACACAGGTATTTTTAGATCTGTGCTCTGGTTTAAGAAAAATATGTGTTTACCTGCTTAATATATTCTTTAAATATATATTACAAGGAGCTGCTGCAATGTGTACAGGATGCAATTTATAGCATTCTTAGGTCAGTGGGAAAGTAGTTTTAAGTAAACATTTACAGTAAGAAAGCATGTTTATGATTACAATATACAGTATATCAACTATACAATATGATCCAATGTGATTTTATCATTTGGGCAAATCAAATGGTTCACTTTAGATTTAACACTACACAAATTASTTAAGTATTTTTAACACTCACCTCTGTTGACTTTATGAGCTTAGGCTCTATAAGACTGCACCAAAWGGATTTTTTTTTCTTGCAATATATCAACATTAGTGTACATTCGTGAAGAACTGTGATCGACAATAAAGGTGATCAATCCAGTGTTTTTCAACCCTGGTCCTCAAGTATGGGATACGTTTATAGACTTATTAGACTCTTACACATACAGTGATTATGACAGTTATCTTATCCCATACTCAAGGCCCCCTGCATGTTCTCCCTGCTTTGACACACCTGATTCAGGTGTTTACAGTTCATCAAAAGCCTGCTAATCAGCTACCAATTGAAATCAGCTGTGTTGAACCAGGGAAGCATTTAAAACATGCRGGGCAGTGTGCCTTGAGGACCAGGCAGGGTTGAAAAACACTGCTTTATTCTACAAAACCGTCATCGTGTTTGTTTTTGATGCATTACCAAAAACTGCGAGCTCAAACCATCCAAACCTGGCATTTTAGATTAAGAAAACCGTTACTTTATCATTAGGTTTTATGTTCGTTTTTTAAATAATCCCAGTATATTTCTTTGTGCTTAGCAACAATGTCTAGTGACTTTGAGTATTGTGTAAAAACGATAGTATAAAATAATCCACCTGAACCCATTCTTTCAAAGCCCAAAGCGTTGTTTTTGACGTTTAACGACCACATAAAAACATCTACAAAACATAAACATGTGTCGATTTCTCTCAAACACCTCATTAAGTCACATTTTACAAAAAGAGACAAGCACAAAGATGGTTCGTGCTGCTAAAAAAAAAAAAAAAACTTCGCAGGTTTCGCTCCTACCTGTAAAATCTGATTTCCGAGCCCTTCACAAACTTATTATTACACCCAGGTGCCGCACAAATGACAGGCATGGTGACTGTTTTATAGGTAAAACTATACAATAACACAGATTTTGGTTAAAAGCCCTGACAGAGCACTGTGCATCGTTGATTTCTTCTTCGTCTGCCTGAACTTCCGGTTTAGATTTTGAACATTCCGCCCTCTAGCGGTGTTTTGAGTACTTACACAACAAGTGGATTTGGAATATACAGAATTAGCTTATTGACCTGACCAAGTATGACAGACACACAAGGGATTTGTGTATACAATGCTGTAGACAATATACAGGTCAGCTAAAACATTGTAGTACAATCAGGGTTAGGATGAGGTTGTGTCCTGGGTGTGTGGATTCTGTGAGGATTTTCTCTGCCTGTTTCTTTATTCTTGAACAGAATGTATTTATGTGTTGATAGTTGTTATCATCGTGTTAATATAGCTAAATTATGTTTCTCTGATTTATTTAGAAACTAGACACAATTCACTCCATTGATTATCATAAATAATCAATAATCCATGGATTTTTCACAATAAACAACCATAATAGTCCTCTCCATATTAACACTCGAATATTTTGTATACAAGACGGGTTTTTTTTTTTACATTTTGTTTGAAACTGCCACACTGATATGTAGAAGTGGACGATTATTTCATTTTTATTTATTTAATTTATTTCACTAAAAACACAACAATAAAACAAAAAGAGAAAAGTTCTGAATAAAAAGGGTGCACAGTGAAGAAAAAAACATATTATCACAAATATCCAATTACAGTTTCACTTTTTAATTTAGATTTTAAGACTTTGACTTCAATTTTTACTAAATGTGACAAAATAAAGCTGTAATTCTTTAGTATGTTTGTGTATTCAAGACACTCAAAAATGTTAAATTTAAAGCCTCCCTGAGAAAACAGAGCCAAAAATTTGCATTGTTCTTTTTTCTTGATTGAAGATGGTGAACGCTTTAAACCATGTTGACAACACACGTCTCAAATTCACACTGCTGTTTTCTTTTTTTAATAGCAAATATAGTAAAATATGGACACATACGAGCTTTTATTACATCTTGTTTGATTTCTGAAGATCCTCTCAGGACCCCTAACTTGTTTTGTAAATCTCTCCTCCTATTTTTGAAACTACCATTTTGGGTAGGCTGCTGTTGAAGCTGCCTGTAAGACAATTTCCGGGAAGAAACTCTAACCATCGTTTCTGCCTGTAAGACTAAACCCAGGGCATCAGAATCTCTGTGTTGCCTCGGTCACATGACGTAACTAAGCTAGCTAAAGACAGCCAGCATCAGGAGTCACATACGGACGGAGAAACAAAACCTAACAACAAACTGACAAGAAGTTATAGCTGTATGAAGTCTATTACAAGTAAAAAATTAGCTTTTTGTCATTTTTGAACGTGTTTACGGAACCGAGAAGTTGAAATTAGCTCAGCTGGGTGAGTTGAACTTGTATCGCATGCGGCGGTGTTATTGGCCTTGTCTTGAGTGCGGATTGACCACCATGAAGCTAATCTCACCTAAACATCCTGTTTGTTGCGTTTAGAGATGTGTCCAAGTTAGTGAGTAAACTTTCGATACGCTTAACACCTGATAACTTTATCTACTAGCTAATGAGTCGATCTTAAACTGCTGCTAGACTCCAGGTGTTTTGTTTAGTAGTAAAAGTTAATATATCAATAAGGTTGGATAACTGTCGGCTAATGTTAGCATTGGTCTGAAAACCACAACATTTTCTCACAGGCGATTACCTCCCTTTCCTGAATGTACTCGGATCTTTTGCTCGCCTGTGCTGTGTTGCCATAAATGTGATTAACTGCATTGCTTATTGAACTATTATTAATGCTTGACAACATTAATAATAGTTCATTTTAAAACTGAACATTCTAGTTTTTACTGTCTGACTCTGATCCAGGTTAGTGCTACATGTTTATGTCCCACCTATTTTTTTAAAAGTATTTCAAAGCCCTTTAAACCCTCGCATTCTGACGATTGTTACTACATATTTAAACTAAGCAAGCTAAGAACTTTAAAGGGTTGATAATTAGCTTAAAATAGCCATTTCAACCGTGCACACAATTTCATGCTGGTAAGTTAAGAGAGGGGGAATGAATTAAAAAAGACATTTGGCTAGTTTACAATCATTACTGCCAAAATCTAAATCAATTGATGTCAGAAGCCTCAAGTCTTGTCTGATTGTCCAAAAGTCATGGTCACCTAAGCATCTCCAGTGTTTCCCAAAGTTGGGGTTGGGACCCAAAGTGGGGTCCCGAAACATCAAGGTGGGGTCCTGAAAAGTTTTCAGAATTAATTACATTTTTGTCTTAGTTGTTACAAAGGAGTGAGGTTAGTGTATTTAAAATGGATAAATGTAGTATAAAAAGTATTGTTACTATGCC
>NW_013952561.1:963519-966559 GCF_001266775.1 Austrofundulus limnaeus | reverse complement strand
GATATTTTGTGGGTCAGAAGATAAAAAAAAGTTTGGGAACCACTGATCTACACAACACTAACCTAGAAAACAGAGCAAAAAATAGCAGTGTTTTTTTCTTTAATCTAACACAACAGCCACATTTTTTATTCTAAATGTTATACATTTTGTTGAGTTTAGGGAGTCCAAATGTAATAAGAGGATTTTTTTCTAACATTTGTACCAACCTAATGAGTTCTAGAAAAGATGAGATAGGGATCTAGTTGCAAATGTTTATGTGCACTTTTGTTATGAGTGTGAGCTAGTTCTGCTTTTTTTTTTGGGGGGGGGGAGAGATGTACTGAACGTGTTTATAAAAATCAGTGACCGATTGCATTTCAATGTTTGATACTAACAGGGAATWTGCAGTGACTTTTTATGCAGTACCTTTTATAATTAAAGGTGGAATTGTAATATAAAGTTCTAAAAATATGGCTAAATTGAGAATGTATGGCTTTCGMCTCCCTATAAACTCACATTAAATAAAGGTCAAAAAGAGGTAAAAGTACATTTTGTGTGTGCTCTTTTTGATGAACCCCAACTAGACCATCTTGTATTAAAATAATTTTTATATTTTATGCAATTTGGTTGCTTTACGTGAAGCTTTTTCCTCGCTTTAAATCAATTCATTGATCATGGTTTGTGTTTAGAAAATTTTTARTATAGTTACTCCCTAATAGGTGTGAAAGCCGGCCTTTATTGAAGTAATGCGTATTGCTGGCTGCATTTGAAGCCAAAGTCATGAACCAAAATCATGCTGTGATTAGAAATAACCGAGTTCAGCTGTTTGATCAAACCCTTGTAACAGACTTTATTCCCAGTCTCATGCAGGTAAGAACTGTTGGCACAGTGTGCWTTATGAATCATTCTCAGCTACAGCTGCAACAGACTGGAGCTAAATTGATTGAGCTAATAAACATTTTTGTATTTTCCCAGATCAGTTGGTTGTGGTGGCCTTCAAAAATGTATTRGATGYAAACAACCAATGACACACGGAGACRCAGGGAGAATATTATTACCCTTGTGCATTTTGGCGTTGGTTGATAAGAACTTTGGACCGAAAAAACGTCATGTGRAGTTTAACGACCGCAACAAGCAAATTTGTTGTAAAAAAGGGTGTGGGGTTTAACTTCGTAGGTAATGGCAGAAGATTGGTTAAGGTTTGTCTAACTGCACAGTAGACATTTCACTGATTGTGGAAAGAGTCAATTAAAAAATTAAAACCAAGTCTTGGAGTAGACGCTACGCCTTCTGTAAAAAAAAAAAGAAAAAGAAAGAAAAAGAACATAATTTGCGGAAGATTTTTACAAGAAGATAACGACACATCAAAAAAGAAACTCAACACATGGCTGTTTTAAGTTGTGTGAACTGAATGTTTTACTGGGACGCTTCCAGTTTTCGTGTCTAAAAGTGTTGGAAGCCTATGGAAAGTCCTAGGAGTGGATTTCAGAAAGGGACTAAGATTTTCACTGACCTAAACTTTATACAGCAAGGAAAGATGAAATTCTACACTGAAAGGCTCTTAGCTCACACAGCTGAGGTGTTTACTAATTTAATACCTGCCTTAGGTGTCATAGATCAGTGATGCACATGTAAGGTGCCCAAAACTGCTCAAGACAAACAGGAATGCTCCATATTAGACTATAAATACCTTTTTTTAATTTAAGATCCTTTTCCTCTGTTAGCTTTTTACTAATATATTTGAYCACCTGCTACTGGAGAAGATTTAGCTTGTTTATTATCTTTAAAACMGATGTGATGTCCGCACCTGCTGTCGATGCAGATTGAGCCACTTMTTTTTCATTTCCATCAGTCCGATGACCTGACATAGTTCTCTCAGCAAGTGTTAACCTGGGGATAAAGTCATATAAGTTTTGTTCTTGTATTTTTTTAAGTACGTCAAGTTGAATGAGTGAAAGTAGCGTGGGAACATGGAGCCTGTGATTCCTGAAATCACTGACATCTTCATTTCACACCAAGTTGTTGCTGAAGGTGGAAAATAATTTTTGCTTCACGAGTGAGAGTTGGATCCGTTTTTCACTCTGAGAACCTTGAGGAAGTAAGATTTCCCACTCGGTCTTGCTGACTGTATCTGTATATTCAGTTTTTTTTTTTTTTTTTCACACTGGGGGCATTTATTTCTGCCACTGTGACCCACCCATATTGTTGCTGCGTGTTGAGTTTTGCAATTCCAAATTTTACCAYCTACATAATACATGTTGTCCAAAACGAAAACAATAATGCTTATCACCAACTAGTTTCATGCCAGAGGTTTTGACTAATATTGTTTACAGTGAGAAATTGTAGTTGTGCTTTTTTGGTAGGCCTGTCGCTATAAATCAATTAACGACATGATAAATTAAAATGAGGTAGGTAATTTTCATTTGCCTGCTCGTTTGTTTTCTTAGCGTCTCTATCTTTTCCACTCCTTAGCGTAGGGAGGATTGAACTCTTATGTCAGGTATTTGCAAGGCTCATGGTCTCATAACCTGTTGAGAGACCCATGAACAGGCATTTAGTTAGAGAGTGTCTTCAGTTTTCTGACGCCTCAGAACACCCTCAGAGCATCGTGTCGAACTTTGGGGTCACCAAGACAGTTTGTATATTATTATTGTTATTATTGTTATTATTATTATTATTATTATTATTACACAACACAAATTTTGTGACGGCAATAATTTTATGAAGCCAGAGGAAAACGCACAGACAATAAATTGTGCCACCTTGAATCAGTTCAGTTGCAGCCCATGAAGGGTACATTTGTCAGCAGCTTATGTCACTAGAACCATATTGTAACCCTCTTTAAAATAATTGTAAAAAGGGCTTTATTTACAGGTAGTATCTGGTAGATTAATTGACTGCCCTTCAACAAACTGAAGCCAGTTTTTGAATTGTGAAATGATTTAATCGTTCTGACTGTTCGTCCAGCTGATATGCCAGATAAGTATTGATCTTGTCTTTTATGTCAAATTGAAATGCTTGAATTGACTTAAAGTTTAACATTTTTTAAGATGGATATATA
>NW_013952561.1:951556-963205 GCF_001266775.1 Austrofundulus limnaeus | reverse complement strand
TATATAATTTGTGTGTGTATTTTGTTGTGCAATAACATTTAAAAGATTTCAGTACATAATTTGGTGAGATCTTAAAAAAGAAAAAAAAAAGATCTGTTCCTACTGCTGTATTGATTTTGTTGGTGCTTTTATTTCCAGCAGTCTATGAAAGGCACACAGACAAAGGTGACTGACCGATAAGATGCAGGGAACATTGGACTTTACCAGCCAGATTGGGGTGGGATAGTGTGAAGCTTCATGCCAGGGAGCAACACTTTACAACCAAAGAAAGCAAATTCAGTCAATAAAACACATCTCTAATTAGTGCACCTGTTGTCTGCAGGACAGATTAGAGCTTGTTTTATCTCCTGGTATAAAGAACTTGGAGAAATTTTTTCGTCATTTTAGAAATGGGTTTGTAGTTCATAAGTACTGAATATCAATGTCTGCTTATAACTCTAATTTTATATATATATATATTTCACTTCTTATTGGAAAAGCAYGAGCAGTGAGTATAGCAGTGGATCACTTCATTTTTTATTTATTTTTTTATTTTTACAAAAATGGAGGAGAGCTTGCAGAATGTTTTGATGATATGTTTGAAATTGGCTGCCTAAATACTCAAAGAAAGTGAAAAGAGCAGCTCAGTGGTTCAGGAGTTGAACAACAAATGACCTATAGTAACCTCTGGTGTTCCCTCTCTCACCCTGTCTCCTCCCTCTCTGTTTTCCCTCTYGTCTCCCATAGGGCTTTGTAGAAAGCGACTTCTTTCCTACTCACCGTCTTCAAGATATCGAGTCATTAAAACCTCTGCAATAAGTCACAGGGGTCGGGTTGACATCCAATAAGCTGGTCCTCCATCAACTCAGAGATATTCACAGACCGAGGACTCACATGGGCATGATGGACYGGCAATAACTAGGACATCACCCTCAGAGGTAAGGTCAGTCCAACACCGTGCCTGCCACATTATCTCTGTCAACAAAATTTCAGTTTAATGATGTTTTCTAACAGAGATTTTTTATTTTTGGGAGGCAAAAAGTTATGAGTTCTGTTTGGTGGATTTGTTTATCAGTGGGTAATTGTTGTTTAATGAATGTGGTTTATTTATGTTTTTTTTTTTCGTAAATTTTCCTATAAAATAATCCTATTTTTCTAATTTATTTTCTTTTATTCTTAGTTTTTATTTGTTTTACTTAGGAGTGTAGAAAAGTCTTGCGTTTGTTGTCAGCACTGCGACTCTAGGTCTTACTGGAACCTTATATTAATGTCATGAATAATTTCACATCAGTTGAGTGTTTGTAAACACGCAGGTGTCAGGGCTCTGTTCCTTTAAAAATAATGACCATTAATAACTAAATCAGGAACTCAGCAGAGAATCTGCTTTAGAGGCTCTGGCTTCTCCAAGTCAAATTTTGTTTGACATTTTTTGTTGTTTCTGATAAATTTGCGCTTTTCCTAAAGACAAACCAAGAAGCAAAACAACAACAACAAAAATAGACGTTTCATAATGATATCGTTTGTAGGGTTGAACTAGATAAATGGAATGTTTGTGCTATAAGCCGACAGAAATTTCATATCAGTAAGTTCCCCGCTTGTAAACATCCTGTAAATGATTTTTAAAAGTACTTGATGATAAATGGATTGTTTTTTTATGTCTGTGTGAAAAAAGTCTCCAAAATGATCCTGCATCCATTTCATTTATATTCATCTATAACAGTTTTCACAAAAACAAATTCTCCAAAATTATGTTTCACTGTCATAACGAGTTTTAAAATTTCATGTAAATGAACTTTATAACCTGGTATCTTTTAGGAATTATATATTCTGTCAAATATTATGTAAAAGCAGCTTCTGTTTCTTGTATATTACAGCAAAAAAAGAGCGATTTTTACATTTTTCAAACCGCTTGAGTGTTTTTTTTTCTTCCCCTGCAGGCTGGTTAAGAATAGCCAAGAACTGTGTTTGTGTGTCTGCTGAATCAGTTTCCTGAAATGGATCCCCCTGTGGCACATGATAGACTTTCATTTCTGCTTTTACATCCAGCTGGTTTTGTTACGCACATTTTTGTCGGCAGTGTTTGTTTGAATACGCCTCGAATCTTTCTAAGAACTTAACAATGCTGTGTAAGATCAGAGTTAAACTCTTGGCACTGATGTCATGTACATCCTGATTTGGGCTCAGGCTAGTCACACCTACTTTTCTTATCCAAGTGTGTTGTTGAAGTACTATCACCTGTCATGAAAGGTGGGTGAACGTGTGTCTGTGTTAGCAAAATACCTCATGAGCTACTGGACAGATTAAACGAACATTATCAGCAAGTAATCCGTGTTCATCTGCAACTGATTAAAATTGGGAGTTAGTGTGATTTAAAATGATCATCACCGCTAGACAGCCTTAGGCATAAAAGCAAATGGCTATACTGCAGTCTTTTTTTGCAGATATTAAACTAACACTTGGTGTTATGGCAGCTGAGAAACATCATGAACACATACTCTAAGTGCTAATAGATCTCAGAGCTTTGTTTGGCATCCCAGACGGCAGGCGATATACATTCTTTCAAGGAATGCTAGATAGAGGTGAATCTCATTGTCCATTTGTCAAAAAATCCTGCAAGTCTTGTTGACTTGSTAACTGACAGTATACATGATAAGGAAGCACAGGTTGCTTATCATGGTTTAATCTGTGATCAAATGAGATGAAAACTGTTTCAAAACATTCAGACGTTTGTGCCTGACATTAACAAAACTGTAAAGATCCGTTTTTATAATCTAAAGAAAACCTGGTTTTGCTAGAATTGGCTGTGATTTTTTTTCTTCTTTTGTTTATTTTGTTTTTTAATAAAATGTGTACAACATAATGGCACGGAGGTAACTGATATTCATGTTTTCTTTCCACAGGTACACGTTGATTTCGTAATGACAAGCTGCTGTGCAGAAGATGTCCACATTGTCTGTGACTGATATCCCAGATGTTGGTCATGGTGAGAAGAAAAGTATTTTTTAATACATGTCTTATGAATCACAGTGAGAGATCTGACTAGACAGGATATTATTTTTAGTTGTACAAATCTCTTACTGTTACACTGTTGAAGAAACTTTATGAAGATCCTGCTTTATGTTTTAGTAGTAAATGTTCTTGACTTTCTTGTTGTTATAAATTTATTGGAAATTAGCTTTTCTTGAACAGTTGGTCCTTTAATCTCTGTTCTGATATACTTCTGTACATGATTTGTGTTTGTTTACAAACCTCTAACAAAAAGTGATTTTAATGTAGAATTTTCAAAGGTGTTATCTGTTCATGTGATATTTTGTATCTTATTTTAAATCTGAACACCTGTTATAACAAATAAAGACGAGAGGAAGCGGTGTTGAACAACCGGCCTTTGTTTTCAAAACGTTTTGTTTCTCCTCGCTCAGATGAGAGTAAGGTGTTCAACGGGGCCTCTGTGCTGCAGCTGGGCTACATGGTTCAGGAGAGCGATGCACTGACCGACCTCTCCCAGCCGGATGACGTCCCCATCCCCCCACATAAGGGTCCTTCACTGACTGAGATGGGCAGCCCTCTGCCGGGGGAGCCAAAGGACGTTAAGGTGGATCCTGCAGCAGCTGATGCATCCAGCAGCATAGGCGAGTGAAAAGTACTAACATGAGTGTTTACCTTCAAAGGAAAGGAAATRTGTTTAGCAGATTTTTAAAGATCGCCCAAGTCTCTACTGTCAGTCATTAATGAGAGTGAATCAGACATGAAGTAGGCTTGAGCGCAGATCAGTGGTGTCTGTCTTCATACAACTGGAGTGACAGTGCTTACTGACAAGACTGACCTGTTTTCTTTGTTGTTTTATTTTCTTCCTTTGGACATGTTCAAACATGTCACAACCCAAGACGTGTCTCTTTTACTTTACAGTTTAGCATATTTAGCCTTGTCATTCTGACCCATCTGTAGCTGTTTTGTGTCCTGTTTTCTGTTCACACATCCACTCCACAGCAGGGCTCTCTCTGCGTGATACGCTCTTTCACAACTGGAAATACTCAGCAGTCCTGTCTGGGTTGAGCTCAAAAAGGGCTGGACATTGTCCAAAAAGTGTGTCACTGTGTATGCTGTGTTTTTGTTTAAAACAGATCAAGGCTTAGGAAAATCTTTTTAAAAATGATTATTCAGCTACTATTTGTTATGTAAAGGCCCTTTCACACCATGATGTTTTAGACCAATTATGGGATGGGCGATATGTTATCGCATGTGATACATTCACCATGGTAATAATTTGTCATTTCACGGTAAAAACAATAAAATACCACCGCGTGCCGCCAGGCTTTACATGCTTCCCCACCAGGTTAAGCTTCGTTTGTTCACTCAGAGCGGATGTCGACGTGCAGAGCATGTGCTAAATTAGTAAAGCTAAAATGCTATCCTAATGACTCTCAGTGTGCAAAAACAGTCAGTCATCTAAAAACTCTTTAGAGTTCAACAAAACGTTAAAAAGGTAACAGGACGGGGCAGCTTCCCACAAAAAAACCCAGCTCCTCCRTCTCCTCYGTGTCCCAGCCACAAGCTGCATCAGCACGGGTCTCTCTCACACAACAGCCCCTCCCTCCCCTGAACATTAACCCTTTAGGGAACAGATATTATAGCTTTACCTCCCAGAGCAGCAAAACACATTATTTTTTAGTGATTAGTGAAAAGTCTTTTCTTACGCTTTTCTTTTTTATTATATTACTGATATTTTACTAGAATTAGGGGTATATGAATCGGTCCACATATCCATAAAGACTGGAACTCCACAGATCTTCAGCTACAGAACAGAGCTATTAATATATTATGTATTTTGATGTGTTTTTAATGTCACCCAAGCAACAGAAAACAAGTACTCAAGTCAGCAGAAACCATTATTAGCACGCTCATTTGCTAATCAGGAATTTTCTGAGCAAACTTGTCATACATGCACCAAAACCACTGACTGTTTCTAACTGTGGGTGCACTCACAAATGTTTTCAACATTAACTTCAGATGGTTTGCAAAGATTTTCCAGTGAACTCCCTAAGGGATGTTTCAGATAACTTCCTCCTTAGTTACATATCTGAAAGATCATTGAATCAGATGATACAGCTGGTGATGGTGGAGACTTAACCTGTGTGTGTGTGTCTGTGTGTGTGTGTGTGTCTGTGTGTGTGTGTGTGTGTGTGTGTGTGTGTGTGTGTGTGTGCGCGCCAGCTGGAGCTTCCGCTTAGGACTATTTTCGCCAATGATTGTTGAGATTGAGAATGTACAGTATGTAGATATTTATTTTTATCAAACTAAATGACACAATTAATTTAGCTCTCAGGAAGCAATTGTTAAATGTACATCTACAACCCCATAAAAAAATAAAAAGTCTAACGCTCATGACTCTTCATGTGTCAGTCTGGTATTGTAAAATTTCTGTTATAGTCTGAGTGCTGAAAGAACGGCAATCCTTCATATTGGTCAGGCAGCCAGGAAATGGCCTGAATAGCCACCGACGCTGTTTTGCAGAACACCAGGAGGACCACCAAACCAATCTGTAGAAATCCAGTGATCAAAATCCAAATATATATCCAGAACAGAGGTCCCACCTTTGACATGTCCTCCCATGGAAGAAAACTTTGTTCCAAAATTATATTAAGAGACCAGCTAACCAAATCTATAAAAATAAAAATATCCATAATTTCTGGTTTCAGGTGAAAATGTAGAGGAGGTTCCAAGCAGCAAAGCAGGGAAGGGAGGGCAGGAGAGAAGGAAAAAGTGTCTTACTCCTCCGAGAGCAGAACATAAAGGGTCAATAAATAAATAAATAAATAAATAAATAAACATACATGTCT
This sequence comes from Austrofundulus limnaeus, assembly GCF_001266775.1. Classification (NCBI taxonomy): domain Eukaryota; kingdom Metazoa; phylum Chordata; class Actinopteri; order Cyprinodontiformes; family Rivulidae; genus Austrofundulus; species Austrofundulus limnaeus. The sequence continues at coordinate 957,389 of NW_013952561.1, read as the reverse complement.
TTCTATCTTTGTGAGGACTACACACACACACACACACATGCCCCCCTTGGATAAAAGTAGGGGAAACGCTGAGCTGACAATCATTTGCAACATACATTCTTAGGTTCTTCTCATTGCGCTGGATTTTTACTTTAGCTAATAATTATTTACTAAATAGCTTAACCAATAACTAATTTTTCATGGAAGAATTTTAACTAAACTTTGAGAAATTTAGATTTGATCTACAAAAACAACCAAATACACTTTGGAGTCAACTCAATTTCCATAATTCTAAATTATATATGAATTAGTTAGTTTTACAAATCTTGAGCTATGACTTAATGTGATAGTTACTGAGTTATTCCCAACACTTACTGTGAGTGTGACATCTGGCAATATTACACGAGATCTGACTTTATTTCTAAGGCTTGACCAGTCCAGCTATCATTCCATCACATACGATGATCTTGGATTAAAACTCTGGCAAGAAACGCATATATGCATTCCTTCAAGGGTCACTAGGCCTTTTCATTTTCGCTTAGTTTTTTGAAATCTACATTTGATGTGGTAACTGCATTTTTGTCATTTATAAAGGAATAATAAAATGTTAGTAATTTTTTATTACATTTTTATTAGGGATTTCCAAAAATACTTTTTTCCGTTCAGCTGAACATTCAGCACTTTAGTAGCATGCTTAAAAATCTGCCTGTAAGTCATTTATAAACAAACAATCAAGTCATTTAGTAAAGGTATGCGAGTGATGAAACCGTTCTTCCTTTTGTGAAATAAATGTGCTTTTCAACTTATTTCAGAATTATGACATTTTTTCCAGATTATAGAGCGCTAGTTTTTCTATCTCTGAAAAGTCAGACTATGCTGAATGTTTTTCAACTATACAGCTGTCTAATCTCCATTATTCATGCTTAACAAATTAATTAAAGCATTTTTTTGTTGTTTTTTGACTGTATAGATGGTCAGCCAGTGAAGAGGAAAAAGGGCCCTGCCCCAAAGATGATGGGCAACGAGGTGTGTAGTGTATGTGGTGACAAGGCCTCTGGTTTCCACTACAACGTGTTGAGTTGTGAAGGCTGCAAGGGCTTCTTTCGGCGCAGTGTCATTAAAAGTGCCCAGTACTCCTGCAAGAACAATGGTCGCTGTGAAATGGACATGTACATGCGCCGCAAGTGCCAGCAGTGCCGCTTGCGCAAGTGTCGGGAGGCGGGCATGCTGGAGCAGTGTGAGTTCCTGCATACTGAGTGAATCCGAGAAGGAAATTCAGGTTGCAGTGCGGGGGAAGCTCTGCTGAAAAACTAATCTTTGACTCAGAGGTTGAGCTGTAGTCGTAATGTATGCATCCTCTTTGCCCTTCAGGTGTGCTTTCTGAGGAACAAATCCGACTGAAAAAGCTAAAAAAGCAGCAGGAGGAGGAAACGGCCCGCACGTCTACGGTGGCCACACCCTCCCCTCCACAGGAAGTGGCTGCACTCGATCCACATCAGCAGGAGATGATCGAGAAGCTGGTGGCCATGCAGAAGCAGTGCAACAAGAGGTCTTTCCTTGATCGACCAAAAGTGACGGTGAAAAAAACAGCGCTAGAGAGAAAATGTTTCTGCACACACGAGTTCTTGTCCTCAAATGTCAGTTCTGTTTGTCTGAAACACTTGGGTCAGTTTTACCTGACTGCTGCTTATCATTTACAGCCATGGCCACAGAGTCAGGATCTGCAGAATCGAGAAGTGCGGCAGCAACGTTTCGCCCACTTCACCGAGCTCGCAATCATGTCGGTTCAGGAGATTGTGGATTTTGCCAAGCAGCTACCTGGTTTCCTAGAACTGACACGAGAAGACCAGATCGCTCTGTTGAAAACGTCTACCATCGAGGTTTGTTGCTGATGATTTAATGTGTTCATTTAAGTTAGTAAATGTACTTGTGGCCCTTTTCCACTAGTGCCTGGACAGCATGATTGACTTGGCTCTCTGTGGTTCCAGGACTTTTCCACTAGCAAGGATTCATGGAACCAACCCCTTTTTCAGAACCTCCTTTGCTGCAGTTCTAAGTGTACCATGCTGGCCTGAAAACATGATGTCAGGAGACTGTCAGCCACTGACTGGTTAGGAGGTGGAGTCACTGGTTGCATCATAAGAGCTACTCTCACAACAACCTGATCAGCCATTTGCAATAACAACACTACCATGTCCTCCATTGTTGTGTTGTATATCCTTTCAGGTTGTCTTCTTTTACTAGGTTTAATGGTGGCTGGCAAATAGTTTAACGGAGAATAACCGCCTCCAGTTGGTAAGAAATGGGGCGTCAATTTTCGGACTGTGGGACCACCCAATCTTACACTGAACCCATCCACTAGATCTGTTACTGAAGTATAGTGGAAAACCACCTGAACTGTGCTGAACAGAGTTCAGACGTAATGTAGAGGAGCTAGTGGAAAAGGGCCATTATATCAGTGCTTTTGATTCTGTTTCTACAGACTGTCTTCAACAAAACATTGAGATATTAGCAACAATCGATGCACAATGTGCAATGTGACTTCTTTGAACGTGCTCTTGAAGTTCTCAAATTTTCTCGGTAGACTACAATTGTTACTGGAGCTTTGATCTTTTTATACCAAATAGATACTTTAATACAGTTACTTCCCTGGGCCATAAAAACTTCTGATCACATATAGATCCAGAAATTCAGCTAAATGGATAGAAGTGTTTTAATTTTTATTTATAAATTGATTGATTGATGATGCCTTTATTGTCATTGTACATTTCCTTGTTGCATTTTAAGTATATATGAAGGGTTCAAAAATGCATGCATCTGCGTTGAATCGTTCATTAAACACAATTTGTCCAACAATACAGATTTGAAAATTTTATTTTATTATCATTTCTTCTGAAGATGCTCTGTGTTGAAGACTCAGGGGATCTACGTTCGACTACTCAGCCTAGTCTGCATTGCTGAGGAACTTGCAGTTTCAGCAACATTTGATTAATAAACTAATTTTGATGTTTAACAAATGTTAATAATTAATTTCTATTCATTTCCAGGCATGGGAATTTTTTTTTGTATTAAAATATCGAACTGTGAGACTAAAATATGGGACCGAATGGAATCGTGGATTTTTGTATCGTTGCACCCCTAGTGTGTGTGTATTTTTAGTATGATTATACTTGAGAGATGATACATCAAAGCAGGAACGCTCTACAATCCCTGCACATGATTTTTACACCAATGCCAGTCACTTCCAAAATCCTCCACCTGAATTCAGAAAGCTTTGGTTTCTGAAAAAACAATTGCTTTTGTCGTGACACAAAAGTTTGAAGGCAGCAGAAAAGCCTCAGTTTAAAACAGTTTGGTGTAAACTGAGCTTTAGTGTTTCCTGGAGGTAAATGAAGTTGTAACAGACTTTTTGGCTTCAGTATGTCACTCATAGATGTTTGTCTTCCTCAGATTATGCTGCTTGAGACTTCGCGGAGATACAATCCCACCATTGACAGCATTACATTTTTAAAGGATTTTAGCTACAATAAGGAGGATTTTGCCAAAGCAGGTGATCTTTCACATTTATCCTGTCACATTTTTCTGAATAAACTTCCTTTCTATACTCAGTAATGTTACGTGGTATAAATGAAAATTACACAACTGTGTAATGGTGTGTTTATATTTAAGAAGACAACTTTAATTTTTCTGTTTGCTTTTGTATTTTTTAAATTGTGACAGCTTTATGCCAAAAAATATGAAGTCCTGGTTGTAATTTCTTTCTTAAAATAACTCTTATCCACTCTCAATTTTCAATATTTATCTTCTATTTTTTCTCTCTCTGATTTTATCCCCTCAGGCCTTCAGTTTGAGTTCATTAACCCCATCTTTGAGTTTTCAAAAGGAATGAATGACCTGCACCTTGATGAGGCCGAATATGCTCTGCTCATTGCTATCAACATCTTTTCTGCAGGTCAGATCTGATTAACTTCAATGCTCTGTTTCTCATCAATATACATGGCACAAAGTAAAGTAATGCTTCTCCTAAATCCGTCAGCTGTGTGAGAATCGCATTCTCTGTGTAAGCTTTGTTTTGTTTTTGTTTTTCTGTGTGTAGATCGACCGAATGTGCAGGATCACGATCTGGTTGAGCGGCTGCAACAACCTTATGTGGATGCTCTGCGCTCTTACATCATGATAAAGAGACCAAACGTAAGTACCTGGAGCTTTAAATAGCATTTACTCTGGTGAGCCACAAAATGTCAGCTCAACCTGGCTATCCTCATCACAACAAAAACATTCAGTCAGGATTGAGATTATGTTACTTTGTAGAAACCAGAAATGAGTTACAGGTTTTTTTTAATGTCCAGTAAAACCTTTTATTTCTCTACCTCTGAAAAAAATATAAAAACCCTAAACCTGAATATAAATAAAACTTATCCTGTGACTTTAAATTATAGACTTAGTTCTTAAGTTCATCAGTGGTTGATTTATTTTCAACTATAATGCCAAGAATTTGGGACAGTGTGTAAAATGTAAATAAAAACAGAATGCATTGATTTAGGCTACATTCACACTGCAGGCAAACACGGCCCTAATCTGATTGACTGATTGATTGATTGATTGATTGATTGATTGATTGATTAATTAATTGATTTATTCATTGATTTATTTAAACCCCTTTCCCATGCTTTTTTATGACCGACTGAACATGACTAATCCTTTTTAGGTTTTTTCAGTATGTAGGTCTAAATCAGATAAATGTCTGTTTTTCAAAGCGAAAAGTTTGAAATTTCTGGTTGCATTTCATCCAACTTTTAAGTCAGTGAGGTGGGGCTTTACAGATTGATCCAAGTATTTAGAACAGCTAGAGGCAGGTTCAGCTGTAAACGGTGAACTAAACAAGCATGTCAAATAATTATTTAATCTGTTCTGATTGAACAACCACTTCAGTATTGATCCATAACATGTAGCATCCATATGTACTTCTGTAAACACTGCATGAGCACTGTGGAGAGTTCACACTGGAGTCTGATGGAGGTCACATTTAAAATATTACATGAATGAACACACACACACACACACACACACACACAAAAAAAAAACAACAACCCGGAATTGATGATCAGGTTCTTCAGCGTGAACATAGCTGTACAGATCTCATAAATCCTCATTTCATTCACAATAGAGCAAAGTAAAAACATCCAATAAACTAAGCAACTGTAAAATTTTTAAGAAAAAAAAAAGCAATTGTGAATTTGAGGGCAGTAACACAACTTAAAAAAAAACCTGTGCGACAGCAGCAACAGAATACTGTAAAATTGGTTCAAATAAGGTAAAGAATGGGACAAGATTCCTCCAAAATCTCCAGCAGCTGGTCTCTACAGTTCCTGGATGTTTACAGACTGTTGTTTAGAGAAAGATGGAAATCCTCACTGTGGAAACATGATTCTGTCAAAACTTGTTTAAGATGTGTAAACGTTAAAACATTTTTTTCTCCAAAACTGGTCAAACTTTTAGTTTAATCATTTGACACATTTACTACATTCCTCTGTGAATAACATGTAGGTTTGTTAGATTAATGAATCACTGGGTAGCGCCTCTTCATGATGTCCTTTCATGATGATGACCACTGCTCTGTGCTGGAGTCAATGGCTGCGTGACCTGGGGGCACCTGTTCTCAGTGACATAATATGATGTTTTGTTTTTTTCCTCATCAGAGGTTTTTCTTTTTTCTTTCTGCACATACCGAAGTGTGTTACTTTGTGAACCGGTGTTCTGAACTGTAATTTCCCCTTGGGATCACTCACTCACTCACTCACTCACTCACTCACTCACTCACTCACTCACTCACTCACTCACTCACTCACTCACT
>NW_013952561.1:948358-951546 GCF_001266775.1 Austrofundulus limnaeus | reverse complement strand
CTCACTCACTCACTCACTCACTCACTCACTCTCTCTCTCACTCTCTCACTCTCTCACTCTCTCACTCTCTCACTCTCTCTCTCTCTCTCTCTCTTTCACTCTTTCTCTCTTTCTCTTTCTCTCACTCTCTCTCTTTCTTTCTCTCTCTTTCTCTCTCTTTCTCTCTTTTTTATTTAATATTTTACACAATGCCCCAACTTTTGGCCACTACAAGTGTTTGTAGATTTATCTGTTATGTTTATCAGGATATTTTCAAATGTGTTATGTTGATATATTCATAAAGTACTACTGTACTACTAAAACTAAACAAGTTTTAATGAAGTGAGGAAACCATGCATGTCAAATTATGTGGATTATCCTTAAATTACACAGATTTTGCCCCATTTTTCAGGTTAAAGGACATTTCAGTTTTTTTTTTCCAAAACTCAGAAAATTGCAATATTTGCATAAATGTTGTCTGTGACTGAATGTATAACTAATGATAACAATAATAAATAGAATAGCATCATTCTTTCTATGCAGAATATCTGTCCTGAGTTAACTTTTTGTAGACTTGTCCTCCTCAGTGCAGACACACAATGTGTTCATCATAAATATTTTACTTTTTTATTATTAATGATTTTTGAAGATGGTAACTTCGGAAATAATACTTTTAGGTTTAAGTCAGTAATTCATGACATACATGACCTAAGTTTTCATGACATGCTGTTTATCTGCAGATAGAATGATTAAAGTCACTATAAGATTTGCTAACAACAACAATCATTCTTAGATATCACTTGTGTTTATCTTTGTGTTTTTCCTTGACCTAGGATGAAATCTTGCTAAGATGACATAATAGTGTTTGTTTAACAATATATATTTATAAATGAGACCTCAACTGTCTGAGGAGAGGCAGAAGCACAGAGACAGGAGCAGAGAGCAGGGGGATAGTCTGATGTTCACTGTGTTTCCTGTCGTTGCAATAAAACTCAGCTGATCATTTCCACGGACTACCTTCATTCTTGGACCATGTATTTCTGTCTTTGTTAAATATTTCCATAACAGTAACAAATTGGACAGAGCGTACCATTTAAAAACAACCTTGTAACTGTATTTACATGTGCATAAAATTAGCTCCTCAGTGAGTTTTCTTTTTGTTTGTTGGACCAACAAAAAGACAACAATCAAATGTTTGTTCCTCAGCACTTTTACTAAATAGAAAAAAAAGAGTCAAAATGACTTTGGAGGCTTAAAAAAATCTATTCTGAGCTTTTACTGCTTTCATTTTGTTCACAGTTTTGCTGCTGTGGTCTAAAGCTTATCTAAAGTTTTTTCAGTGTGGTAATCAAATTCTGTTAATGAGATTTTAAAACTCTGTTAAACATGTTTACATCAGGCCAGGTTCTGAGCAATCTGAGCAAAACCATCTTGGCTTTCTGTGGTGCTTAGATTTTGTTTCTTCGGCTTTCCCAGGATCACCTGATGTTTCCCCGTATGCTGATGAAACTGGTGAGCCTTCGCACGTTAAGCAGCGTCCACTCGGAGCAGGTTTTCGCCCTACGTCTCCAGGATAAGAAGCTTCCGCCGCTGCTGTCTGAAATCTGGGACGTCAATGAGTGACTGCAGCCCTGATGTCGCACTCCGTGGCTTTATGAACCCTGAGACAGACACGGCTTCCCGCAGGAGCACTGATCACCTGATCTGGTCAGGGCTCGGTTATTGCCTTGAGATATTTTTTATTTTCCCCCCTATTGAGAGAAGAGCGCCGCTGCTCCTCGGCTCTCTAACAGACTGTTAAATGGTTTTGTGTTCGTTAGATGAAACGTGAACACAGGATTTTCTTTAAGTCTAGATGGTCACCTGATTGTGGTTAAGTTCCAGCATTTGGCTTTTCAGCCATGTATGTTTGATTTGCAATTAGCTATGCCAGTTTTTAGTGTGGTTCCTTACTCTTCTACTAATTAAAATCAGAAGGCACTCTGCAGATATTTGCTGCTTTAAATATTAGGAAATCAGAACAACTCGCATCCTTTTGGAAAGGTGATTTCTGCAGTTGTGCAGAAAATGAAAAGGTATTCCTTATCGGGCATGGGCAGATATAAACCTAGAGTTTTAATATATCAGTCTGATTACAATCAGTTGTGTTCTTGCACCAGATAGTTTGTATTTCCTTTAGATAAAGTACCACTGTCTGAGGAGGGGTGTAGCTGCTCAGGTAAAGTGATGTGAAGTAAACCTCTGGGACGTGGGAACTTCTTTATTACTGCGATATTTCTTTAACTTTCCTTTAAGTGCAAAAGGGACCTGTGTGGTCATTAATGAATGCCCATTAAGATTTATGTAAATTTATATTTATTTTCACCTGACAAAGTACAAATCGATACTAAATGCACAAAGTCGTGAAATTCTGCAAGTGATTAGTTGTCACTGATGTCACTCTGTGCTGGTACCTCCCAAATATGGTACTGGTATGTTTTTAGATTTCAGGGACATATTAGTAAATTACATTAAAATAAAAAATTGACTGTGAGCCTCTTTTCAAATCAACTACTTTTATTTTACTCTTAAATAAGAGACGGATTCAACGTGTGCAGCATATTTCTGCTGCTTCATTGCTAAGCAGTACTTTTCACCATGTTTTTATTTTGTGGTGTTTTAAGCACCAAAACTGTGCAAAATATACTGAGTTTTAACTAATTAGACTGTTATTGCCATTTTCTTTAGATACTGAAATATAAAAAAGTAAGTACTTGGTTCAAAAAGTAACACGATAAATTCAGTCGAGAGCAGAAGAAAGGAGGACACAAACATTCAACAGGTTTTCCTGAACTTGAAGAACTATGGAGATCTGGATGTTTATATTCTGACTTTGTTTTTCATGCAGTGTGAAATTTAAATGGATGATTGAGCAGTTTGAGTGTAAATTTATATTTGTTGGGAGAGTGTTTATCCTGCTCTGTATTAAAAAAGTTCAAATTTGAAGTGATGGTATGTAAACTTACCTTCTATCTGTGTTGTCAAATTAGACCTATGCGATATTTCGGTGTCATTTCCACAGTTAAAATGAGACATTTTATTTGTTTTTTTCCTGTAATTGTTTATTTTTTTAATATAAAATTGGTTTCAAGAGTTTTTAACAGCTAAAATTGGTGTAAACATAAAAGTACAAATACAGCGGGTAAAATAAATATTGAACACGTCACCAT
>NW_013952561.1:944207-947018 GCF_001266775.1 Austrofundulus limnaeus | reverse complement strand
CATTAGCACCTCTAGTAATATATTTACTGAGAAAAATGGTGACGTGTTCAATACTTATTTTACCCACTGTATACACAACTAACGGACTCCAGCAAACGTGGTGTTTTAATTACGTCTGATCGAAAATAGACTTGATGAACCCTTTTTATTCTAATTTGATTATGAAGCTTGACTTAAATGTGGACATTACTTTATATGTTTGTTTGTTTTTTAATCATAGCATGCCTGGATTGTAGGTTTCTCTTTAAATAAACCAAATTGCATCACAGGTAATTATGTTTATAATAAATGCATATTTTCACAGCACACATTTTGACTTTGAGTGAAAATTAGATGCTTTTTTTATTATTATTATTTTATTTTTTTAATGGAATTGCTAACCCCAGTCCCCTGCTCCCCTAATAAAAAAAATCATCTAAGGTGTCTAACACATCAACATTTATCCAGATTAAAGAAGTTCATCCGTGATTAACAACATAGATTTGACATTTTGATGGTTAAATGATCTTCAGCATTGGACATCAGAATGTTGACTTTTATAATTTACTTCAATTTGATCATGACATAATTGTTTAAGAAYGAGTTTGTCCTTTTTTTAACGCTCATCAGGGGGAAAAAGAACATCTTTGTCAAAACATCAGTCACAGAGGAAAGACCCTGAACGGGGTTAAGTCCCACCTTCATTTTCTTTTTGCTTTCACAATCACAAATTCATTCTCAGTGAACCGTGCAAAAGTGCAAACTACTCATATTTTCCTTTGACAGGGGAACATAAAAACTTTTGGCACTTCTTAAAATTTAACCTAACCCTGTTTTCCTGTAATTGTTTTACACTCTCATAACTAATGAATGTCACTTTGTTGAAAGCAGCTGAAAAATGTAAGCGTGCACGTGGAATTTGCAGTATATACGGAGACTTCGTTTTGCTTTAAAATATGACTTCTGTTTTCCAAATTTGCACTGAAAAACKGAGTTTTTTTTCCTGCTTGCAGATTGTTTGTTTGTGCTGGTGTAAATTCTCTAGGACGTGGCAAATCTTAAAAAAACAAAAACGACCTATTCTGTTGAAGATGTTTTGACCTTCCAGCAGGAAGGGAGTGAGTTTAATCTGCACGTGTGTTTAGGTGTGCAGAGGATCTCTTGCAGTTTAAAGCACAGAACTGCAGATTCTTTAGGTCTGAATTAAAAGCACTCCCTGGATTGGATACAAAGCATACTCAACTACAGAATAGAACTTCATTTTTATTATTATTTTTTTATAAATTGTTGCTATTCAAACACTTAAGTAGTGGAGGTTATTATTATCATTTTTATTTTATTTTATCCCAATTAAATCTCATATCTGTTGCCAGGGAAGAAACCTAAACCATCATGTCCCAGAGTGCTGCAGGCTGATCGATTTAAAAAAAAAAATCAACTGGCATTTTAATCTGTTTTGGTGTAAATTGTAATGTAGTTATCAAGGTTAATTGTACTGTATATACTGTAATTGTAACCTTTGATCTCACTGAATTTCTGTTTCAGAGGGTGACACTGTAAACATTACTGAGATATAGAAATGCTAACCTATTTTAATACTTGTAACTCGGAAAGACTGTTTTTGTATGTACAGTATAAATTAAAGCCCTGCTGTAGTGCTGATGTGTTTGGTATCACAGTAACTTTATCAGACATTATGTTTAATTAATACTGCTTAAACATTTAGATGTGACTCATAGCTTCATAGCAGTTGACGTGAAGAAATTGCATTGTTTAAAATAGTAATTTAGTAATTTGTGGCAGTGATAGCTCTAATAAAAGTTGGGATTGAGGCCACACAAGGTTGTGAAAGTAAGTTATTGGAGCATTTTGCCTCTAAATAGGTTAATTGGTAGCAGGTCATTAAGTTGACTGCATATAAAAAGAGCATTTTAGAGAGGCTAAATCTATCAGAAGTAAAGATGGTCAGAGGTTCACCAGTCTGCAAAAAGTTGTTTCAAAATAATGGAACAGTTTCAAAATATTGTTCATTGATAGACAACTGGAAGGCTCTGACAATACGCATTTTACAGCTGAGTTCATAACATCAAATGTGTTTCAAAACTGGAGAAATCTACCTAAAATAAGGCTGAAAATCAATATTGGATTCCTGTGATCTTCAGTTTTCTGGGTTGCATTGCATTAAAAACAGGTTCGATTCTGTCATGAATATGAACACTTCAGCAAACCATTGACTATAAACAGTTCATTGGGTCATTCACTCTGGTTAAAGCTCTATCATGCAAATTAGTTGCGTGAAAATTGTTCAAAAATTGTCCCTTTTTTCTGGTGCAAGCTTCAAAATTCAATGTTTTCTTTGTTTCGTCGTGAAGGGATTTGCAAGTCGATGACATGTTTTTATTTACATTTTACACAAAATCATAACTTCTTTCTGTAGGGTGTTTGTATTTAGGAATATAAAAATTCTTTGCAAAAATTAGCCTGGTGAAATTTGAGGCTTGACAAATAATAATCTAGACTGATTACAACTTGTCAAGCCTCAATACACGTAAATCTAGTTTGTTGTGAGACAATTCATAAAACATCAGCCAGTTTAGGGATGTCAAAAACCTGAAATATATACTGCATTTGAAAACAGAATTTTAAAGTGAATTTCTCACTTTTATATTGCTGATAAAAATCAAACACATTGTTAAAATTTGATCATATTTGTGTATTTTTATTTATGTTTGTTTTTGTTATAGTGTATTTATGTCTTAATCCAGTCGTTCCCAAAGTTGGGGTCGGGACCCAAAGTGGGGTCCCGAAACATCAAGGTGGGGTCCTGAAAAG
>NW_013952561.1:942434-943724 GCF_001266775.1 Austrofundulus limnaeus | reverse complement strand
AAGTATAAATAAGTATTTATATTTTAGTTTAGATTGTCAAAAAGCCTGTGTTTTTAGGGTTGTTAACGAAGTTCGTGTACTCAGACCAGTAATATTTGGGGTCACAAGTTTTTGCCATGAATATTTTGTGGGTCAGAAGAAAAAAGGTTTGGGAACCACTGTCTTAATCTAACACGAAATATAACAATAAATACAAACAGATTAAAATGTTGGTTTGGGGAGATTTAATTGTTTTTTTTTGCAAGGGTAGTATGCGGAACTTTGTGTACACTCATCATGATGATGATGATGATGATGGGGAGGAGGAGGAGGAGGAGGAGGAGGATGTTGTGAAGGCAGGTTGTGACAGACCAAGCCACTCGTTCATCCAGCAGGGAGGAAGGAGGATACACATACTTAGCATCATTTACTACGCTGTCAGCCGCTCACACGGAGTGGCAAGTCTTTTCAGTCATAGTTCTAGTTTCTAATGAGCAGCCATAACCTCGAAGATTAAAAACAACAGGCCGAATCCTCACGAACACCGCTCCCTGTCGGGTGACCCACGGACGGAGCGGAGGGCACCTAACACCCAGGCCGTCTGTGACAGTTCGCAGCGGGCGTTAGCGGCTAACAGGCTAACGCAAACAGGTAAGGACGTCCTCACACCGTGTCTGTGCTGTTTAAAGCCACGCAGCGTGTCGGTGGTTGATGTCCTGTGGAGGTGACCTCTRTGGCCACCGGATTTGGCGTTTGTCAGGTAGATACATTTGAAGGTAACGCGGTCAAGCTAGGAGTTAGCATCCGGACAAGCTAGTTAGCCCTGTAGCCAATCAGTCCGTGGCGTAGGAGAGGCAAGCGGCTGAGGCAGGAGGAGCTGTGAGGATGCTTGGTTGGTGTGAACGCCAAGGGCAAGCCAAAAACGTGAGTATTAATGCAACGAAGATAACGTTACCATAATCGAAACGAGAGACGGTTTGCGGGCTGTCGAGGCGTTGGCATTGTCCTATTATCACGTTTCTGTTCAATGTTATCTTAAATGTCAGCGAGCGTCCTGACATCTCCACAGTTTAGGTGTGCCAGAACTCGCAGAATTAAACCTCGGAACTAATTCATCACGACGAGGGTTTGAGCATTTAGCCACTGACACGCATCACTGAAAATACTGGTCACGAACTAACATGTGGCAGGAAAAACACGACAACAGGCAGAAAATGGTTTGACACTGTTTAGGTTTAAACTTAATGTGAAGGCTCCAGATGCTTCGTGTTGTTTTATTTAAACACATATGTTTGTTATACAGTGCTTAAT
>NW_013952561.1:939538-942064 GCF_001266775.1 Austrofundulus limnaeus | reverse complement strand
ATGCACTATAATGAATTATTTGTAATAAATAAACCTAATCAGTTTAACTAGAAGAAAGATTACATCAGGATTATTACTTATAAAATATAATAGATTTGGATGTCAAAATCTCTGCTCGTAATTACTGAATAAGCATACGAAATTTGGATTATAGATGGTTACATTAGATTACGAATCATTTCTTGCTCATTACAGTCTCTTAGCTGCGGCTCGTAGTCTTCTACAGAAATTTAAAATGAAGATATTCAAAGAACATTTCCAAGTGGAATAATTAATATACGTTTCATAAGCTTTTTATAACCATGTCTTGCTGTGTTACTCATAAATGGTCGTCATAATCAATTTGACAAGTGCCTCCACTATGACACATGACCCCCACACAACCTGCTACTTGCGTAAATACTACTGACGCAGCCCAAGTAAAAAGTGAACATACAGGATGTTATGCAAATATACCCGTCTGTAGCTGTGTTATGCTTTTCAGCTATCTCGTTTCAYGTGTGCAGTATTACAAGAATACCTTAAAGTAGCAAAGTTTTTATATTGATTTATGTATCATACATGCTGTATAGCGGAAATCAGTTACTTTAAAAATCCAGCTAATATGACGAAACACTGAAGTTGTTTTTACCCTGATCTAACCTCCGTAAATTTAAAAAAAAAATCTGCAGGCTCATTGAATCACCTCAGAAAAAGCTTCTCCAGCAGATTGTCACTAAATCTGTGGTAACTTTTATAGCTGAGGAYTTATAGACGTTATCCTTGTAGAAATTCTTGTCTTTCCCAAACTGTTGATGGAGACACGAAAACCACGGTTTATGCTATTTTCCAAGAATGTAACTTTACCGAAATCGCTTTGCTGTGGAGCCACACTAAAATCCAGGTAAATCATTCAGTTTAAAGCACTTGAGTATGCTAAATATATAATTTGTAGACTTATGTGTCAACTGACTTGTTCATTCATACAATAATTGTACCACTGAATTGGGACACCCATAAAGATAACAAGTATTTTTCCATAATAGACACTAGCTTTGTTTTTTACTTTTTTCAAAGCCCAAGATAAAACAGAATGCAACATAAAATATATCAATATTTGTGCGTTTCAACTATCAGGTGAATACGAATCAAAGCTCARCACATTAGGAATGACATGGATGTTCATATCTTGATGTGTTGCTGAAAGCACACAACTGCGAGGCCATGCATCATTGTGTCWGTGCTACAAAAACACACATAGCATGGCAGTATTGCTTTGTAATCAAACTGAAATTGTCACTAAACCTGTCCAAACACCAATTAGGTTTAGGAACTGCTTGATGCTAACAAGTTTTTACTATCAGCTCAGCTCTTGATCATTTCAATTTTACAGGAAAGACATTGGAAGAAATTGATAACTGGTACTATTTTAAAGTACTTGCTATTACTGTCTTGTTTTCATGGCCATGCTGAGCCAAAACCACTTTAGCAGGCTTATTTACTGCTCACCACTGCTGTATGCCATAACTTGTAAGAAACGTTATCTGCGTTGGAGGCCTGTTCATATAGCTCCTCTCCGAGCTTGCATAACAACTACCTTCTGGCTGTGGTAATTTTGAAAAGATTCATCTGTTGTTTAACCGACATTGTTATCTTGCCTTTGAAGACTAAACGTAGCTGTGTGGGTCTTGATGCTCATTTCCTTCAGTGAGAGAAGCASCGTTCAATAGTGAGCCCACTTATTAAGGACAATCAGCGAGGTGGTGGAGTCCTTCTACCCTCATCTAAAAATAATTCTTTGTTTCTGTATCTTTATTCTGGATGAGTCTGCCCACAGTTCTCCTGCTTCATAAAACAGCCATTTTGGCTTTGGACCAGGAGGCGTTCATATTGCCAGACCTGCATGTAGATTCATTGTCCTGACGGTTTTGCAAGATAAACAAGCCTGGGTCTGTATTTTGTGCTTGCCTATCCTTGACTGCAGGAACATCCATCAGCATATTTCCTCATATTTAACTAATACTGTCAGGAAAGTTCATCATGCTTCTTTTCTTAGACTACCACTCCTTCTAGGAAAAAAAGCACAAATGTTAGAAATTTTAACCGATAGACAAGATGATTGTTACTAATGTTTTGTGACAGTTTCCTTTGATCGACCAGTAAGAGACTGTCAGAGCTTAAGGGTTTTTGCATAATTTCAATAAATCTGATGAGCCTTGATGTTAAATTTTCTCTATAGGACATGTCAGCTCAGTGTGAAGTGCTGTTATTGTCTAGTATGATGCATGTTARGTGTTAGCAAGTAAGTTAACATTGTCATATATGAACAAGTTATTTTCTTCAGKAAAAGAAGGAGGTATTCCTATATACTGTATATTGTGAGACTATTAATAATTCTTGGTTTGAGATTTATTCAATTTTATTATTTAGTCATTTAAATTATTCAAGATTAGTCTGTCTCAGTTTGGGCTTACGTCTAATGGTGCGTTCACACCGAACGCGATTTCAGCTTCAAAATCGCAGCCAACGCTGAAGTCTGAAGCTTGT
>NW_013952561.1:926697-938810 GCF_001266775.1 Austrofundulus limnaeus | reverse complement strand
AATCACGTTTGGTGTGAACGCACCATAACTGTGAAAGGCTTCTCCACACCCAAGGAGAGCTATTAGTGATAATTGCAGCCATAATACATGCAAAGCCTTTTGTGATAAAGTCAACCTTAATTTCCTGATGTCATCTGGACACCGCTGTGTCAAATACTGGCTCTGCATTGGTTTATGACAGCCCCTTCCAGGATGTGTGACTGTAAAGCTCCTGATTAGCACACTGTGCATTTGTCTGCCCTGTRTATGAGCCTTTTGCTAGATAGACTTGCATTTCTCAACCATGGAATTTACTTGGTAACTGGGTCTACATTTATTCACAGTTGCATGAAAGTTTTATCTAAAAACCAAAACAACTGGACTTCTGTTCTGTGGCTGAAGATGTTTCGCGAGTGCCAAGTTTGATAACTCCACACTGAACATTTTTTTGAATTGATAAAAGTCTCCCAGATGAGAAGCTAAATGATAGAGGTGTGGTTGTTGTTTTTAACCTTTTGTTTGGATTTAATTTGTTAGGACAATGTTTTTCCCCCATGGCAGTGTATACCTATCACCAAAGCAAAAAGTAGGGGTGTAACAATACATTGATCCACATCGATATATTRATTAAAGGGCCAGTATTATGTGTTTCTAAGGCAAATAGTTCAATTCTATACCATTGTAAAGTAACTATCACATTCAGTTGTTATGAAAATGCTTTTTATATGTATAAATCCAAAAATAAATTTGACTTTGCATCATAATCATTTCTAAATGCCTTGAAATTGACCTCTGTCTCTTTAAGAACCTCCTACCRCTTTCATCACACCCATTTCTGCACATCATCAACAATGCTTCATGCCCTTTACAACCTGTAGCATTGTAGCCTATTATGTTGTAATAATAATTTAAAAAGCAGCAATATTATACAATATCAACTCAGGATACAATTGAACATTACCGTCAGACCTGGAAAGTRTGTTTTCTSAAGAACCGGAGTGAATAGTGATGAYGTTTCATCTTTGTAAGATCTTCCAGTCATCCTCACACACACACATCAATGTTAATTTATTTATTACTAAAATGTGTAAGCCAACTAAAGTACACAGATTGTAATATAAATTACAAATGCTAACTGTGGCTAACTTTAGATCACAGATGGACCAAAGAAATGAACAAAACAACATGAATTGTTTTTCAGCTTACCTGGGCAGACGGCAACGGCGCATACTTCCGAGTGTTGAAATTGCATCGTCTTTTAGTGATAATCTTGTTAATAGTCCACTGTTAAATTCCCTTTTGTTCAGAAAGCTATCATCCGTAAAGTGACTCGCACAAATATATAAATAAATATACTTTTCTTTTGTCGAAGGGTTACTTCCAAAAATGGAATCAATCCGAAAAGGACTGGACTGATGGACTGAGACGTATTACAAGCTCAGCAGACACGCACGCACGGTTTCACCAGGTGTTTGTTAATTGTTGCTGCCAATAACCTGCAGGAGTTACAGGGGATGCGTGCTCTTAAATGCAAAAGCTTGGCTTAGACTAGAGACAAAGCCCAGAGGAGGAGCTGCACCTAAAAGGTGGTTCTACAGCCAACCAGTCGTTTTTGTTCTCCTGATGACTGCCTCAGGACATTACAGGATTTCTCAAACATGCATGAATGAGGCAAAGCAACATGTTTTTGTTGAGGGGGTAATGTTATAACATGATATAAAGCTAAAAACGTTGATTTTACACGATATTTCCCCTTTAAATGATTAATAATAATATTTCTTCATCTTTTTTTCCTTATTACTCTTATTAACAATCAAGGCGAAACAAAACCATCGATTCATATTGTCATCATATGCCTGTTGTGGATCGATATAAAATGCCCATCTAACAGTCATTTACTAAATGGTTGTGTTACATTGGCATACTGTATATATTGCATCATATCGATCGCAGACTTGTGAATTGAACTGATAYAAAATCTTATCATGACAGATAAAAAACAATGTATCATCATCCAAACAAATTAATAGAATATTGTATTGTGATAAAACTGGTGATTTACACCCCTAGTAATAAACTGATGGACATCTTATTTTCAGCTGATCAGCTTTTAGTGCCAACCATATTCAAGATAACCAGAAGAACCAAGTGACCTTAGAAAACACCAAAATGGCCACAACACAGACAGTTTAGAACACGTGTCAAACACAAGGCCCATGGGGTGATTCCCGTGTGGCCCGCCAGGGGGGTCCCCTCCCAAAAAAAAAAAGATTATTATTTTTTTTTTACTTAACATGAAATTTGTTTCTTATATCACTGGTAAACTTTAAATTTATGGTTAAATGCAACCAAGTTAAATGAAATAAATACAAATAAAAAAAATTCCTGTCCCTGAGCTGCTGGCTTGAAGTAACTGAGCAATTTAGTTGGATAGCACAGTACTAATGTCAGAAAATAAGCCGCTTTAAAGTCACCATCAAACATAAACTAAATCTGCCATAATGCAGCTACTCACTAGAAACTCATCAGTGAGTAAAACTTTTTTTGTTTTACTTTTAATAATATTTCTTTATTTATTACAGATTTAGTCAGTCATACACTTAGTTCTTTTCAGTGTTTAAAAGAGGACGTGTTAAAACTCTCTTAAACATGAAACATCAAAGTTCATTACAAGTGGCCCTTCGAGGGCCACCATAACGCTCATGTGGCCCTCGGTGAAAATGAGTTTGACACCCCTGGTTTAGAAGATATTGAGCTAAAACTGTGTGAGGTTGTAGAAGTCATCCACAACACTTTACCCAAATGGTACTATGAATGCATTTTTTAAAAATTTTCGGAAAGAAATAACTTGATATACTTCTACATCTGATTAACTTTGGGAATCAAAGCAATTCAAGATGGCTATCCACATTAGCCCATACAAAAATGACTACAACATAGTCAGTTTAGCAGATATTGAGCTAAAATTTGATATGGAAGTTGAGAAATTCACAACACAAATTCTGAGCGAGACATCTCACAATATTACACAAGATTTTGTATAAGGTTATCTTCAAGGATTGACAAGAACTGCTCCAAGTCTGTCATAAAAGGAAGCAGAGATATAAGGTTCATTCATTAAACAGTACAGACCAGTCTGCCATTTTCCTCCCTCAATCACTGATGGAGATGGACATGTCTTGCACAAACAAACGCTTACAGAAATGAAGTGAACATTGCAGAACCAATATGTATCAAAAGCAATTTTCTTAAAAAGAAATGTTTTAGTAAGTCAGTCTAACTCAGCTTAGGTTCCTAATGAGTGGAGTCAAGCTATGACATATTAATTTGACTGATGACTGACTACGCTTTTCATTGCACTCTCATGGTTGTTAAAGTAATATATTTTATGTGTGTGGCCAATCGACAGATGCTGAATATTAATTAATGTCCCATTTGTTGGTTTATTGCTTTATGAATTCTGACTTAGAGTGTTTCGAAATTTTGTTTCTGTTGACCTGGGCTGACTTCTGAAGTATGAGGCGTAAAGCTAACTCAAAAACATGTTAAGCCACAGCTGTTTAGCTAATCACAATAAAGGGACGTTATCTGCAGCAAAAAACTCCATTACAAAATTCTAAAATATTGTAGAAATATGTAAAATCACGTCAAATCTTGAATCTATTTTGTACTAAAACAAAAAGCAATGCTACACATTTTCTTTTATTGTTGAAATAAAACATAACACAGCACTTTAGGATTTTTTGTCAAAATTCTTATGCTACTTAACCTGTTCATTGTTATATTTTATATTTTATTTATTTTATAACTATATCACATTTTTTTGTATATTTGGGTCCCACTTTTGACTTGCTTGGTTAGTTGCATAATGCATCAATTTTGTATGAGACTTGTACTTGTGCTTATGGATAATAGCTTGTAAAGTACAGTGGAAAAACTACTGAGTTTAGTGTTTGTGTTTCAGGGTGGAGTTTCTGAAGCATAGCCTCATATGGTGTTTGTTATGTTAAAAGCTGTTGGCCATATAATGATAATTCAGATATGAACTGACCTTATCAGTTTTGGTTTCTTGGAGACATCTGGAAAAATATTTTTCTTTTTAATGTAACATAGTTGGGTAAATAGAATAATGTAAACTTGTTTTGATTTCAGATTTTGCTGCCAATTTTTCAGATTTAAAAAGGAGTGGGTTTTTTTTTTTTTGAGCTGCCGTTTTGTAGTGCGAAGCTGCAACCAATCTGTTCTGCAGGAGTCATCTAATCGAGACTGGATCGCTTACTAATTTATTATTTGTTTTATCATTGATTTGACTTAAACTGTTATTGTGTTGAAGTACTCTGTTGCAAAAGCACTTCTCTTTTTGATTTTAAAGATGCTTTTTGTTTGTTAGAATTGGAAAATACTGGTGCAGCTGTACTTTGACAGAAATTCTTGATTATTGTATGTGACTTCAAATCTACCTGTTTTAATGCTTGTTGAGTTTGCTGTTATTAAGGCTTTAAGCAGGGCTGAGTTAGCTTGGTGGTCAGTGCCACAGTCTTGTAATCAGGTTAAATCCCCAGGTTGCATCAAAACAGTCTCTGGGGTAAAACACTTGCAATCATTCATGCAAGTTTGCTTCCTGTGGTGACCCCTGCAGAAAGGATCAGCTGAAAGAAAAACAACAAAAACAACTTGAAAGGCTTTAAGGGTCATAGTACATGCTCTTAATAGTGCTCATTCCACCAAGGCCCCTAAGCTGATTATATATCAGCAAGCCGTTTTCATCCCCCAGCTACAGCAGACACCTGGTAGAGGGGACAAAACAAACACTTCACTCTGAAACACATACTTTTAAAAGTTTTATTGGGATGGACAGTGCATTTTTGAGAGTATTTCTTCCAAAATAAGATTGTATCTCTATTGGGGATAAATATAGGCTTGGCTTGGCTAATTCTGGTGTTCTAGTGACACTATCTTGCAGGTTTTATTGCAGCTCACCTGATTCAGTGATTGAATTACCTCTTCAAGTTTTGTTGAATCTTGTTAATTACTTATTCATTCTGTTCAGCTGTGTTCAAGCAGAGAAAACAATAAAACATGCAGGATAGTGAACCTCAAGGACCAGGATTGGACACCCCTGATATACGTAATATACAGTAGTTAGACAAAAAGAAACAAAGCAAAAGGTGATCATGTCAGACAATTGTCATGATCCTCTTGCCTTTTTTCATTTAAAGTATTGGTTTGGTTTGGCGAATGGGGATGGATAAAGAACCCACATGAGTGGAGGCCTCACAAGTGGGCCCATTGCTCTCCACAAAAAGACTCTGAGCTTTAATCAAACCTTTGTGTTCATCGGATGAAGGACACAAGGTTAGAAACACTCAGTGTTGTGAGCTTCTCAGGATTCATAAAGAGGTCGTCAAGAATTATCTTTGTTTGACTGATCAGAGCCAGGCAGTAGCCCAAGTAGTTCAATGAGGTCTCTTATTCAATGCCACAGTAGGGCTGGGCGGTATGACCTCAAATTCATATCACGGTCTAAATTGAATCCCTTCACGGTAACGGTATATATCGCGGTAGAAAATTATCCTAAAAAGTAAAGATAATGTAATTTTTAGAGCTTTTTTGGCAGAAAACTGTAATCTTAATCAAACCCAGCAGTTTTGCTTTAATATCTGCCTGCCGTATGAGCTTCTGCCTGCTGAACTTATCAGCAGCTGCTCTGCTGCGCAGTCAGAACAGAAGCTGACTTTACATTAGTAAGATGGATTTATGACTGAACGAAAGTCCACGTCTTTTTTTTTTTATCATCTCTGTGGGTAACAATACATGAAAAAGTTTTTTCTCTGACAACTGGATGTGAAAAACTATGGTTGTTAAAGCTTCACTCTGTGCGACGTGCAGCTGGAGGGAAGGGAGAGATTATGATTCCTCGACATGACATAAGTTTTCTACAGTGGGAGGGGGAAATTTTGAGGATTTATTCTCTCTATACACCTTTTAAAATGCTATAATTTCTTCATTATATTTCAAACTCCTGCTCAGTTGTCTCTGCACTCGCAGCTATGTTGACACAGGTGAGACGATGTAATGACGATAGGATGGTAGAGGGTAAATTTCTACCATAGGCCAACTTCATACCGTTTCTACTAGGGATGTCCCTATCAGATACTCAGGATCGGTATCGGTGGTGGATATGGCCATTTTGTGAAAATCRGGTAGAATCGGATTTAGTCGTGATCGGGCCGATTCAGTTTTCGGGACAGTTTTCAGCATCATCATGCTTTACAACTGCCGTTAAGAAGTCAAGACGCACACAAGTATGCAAGCATGTCCATAMTGTRGGAACACTTTTCAATGGAAAACAATGATGCTGAAACTGCATCTTGCAAAATCTGCAAACTGGATGTTTCTCGTGGTGGGAACTGCAGGGCTCGTTTTAATACTACCAACCTTGTCACTTGGAAAGAATTAAAGAAATAAAGCTATCAGATCGGTATCGGATCGGTATCAGAAARTCTAATCATCAAAATAATCTGATTGTATCGGGAGCCAAAAAATCTGGATCAGGACATCCCTAGTTTCTACCATCTACCGCATATACCGCGCAGCCCTACGCCACAGGTATCACACAGACCATTGTCATTGTCACAATTTTGTGGTGGTTGAGCAAGTTGTGCCCATTTAGAACTCCAAGTTTTCCTTGTCAGGACAATGAGAGCTTTTCCCAAAACTAAGTTTTGGGCTATTTATCAGTTCYYGTGCCTGTCTACAGTCAGTCATTTCCGAGTGTTGACATCTAACCCAGGCCCGTAGGGCAGTCCTACAGACTGTTGTTGAAATGCCTACAACAGGATCTGGTCCTTTGAAGTGGGCCTGACTGCCAGCTTTTGCAAGGTAGTCACCTCTCTCATTACCATTAATGCCAGTATGTCATGGTACCCAATTAACAGTAACAGTGTTATCTTTCCCTAGTTGGTTGACTGCTTCATCACAATCCCAAGCCAGTAAGTAAGTGTGGCCCTTGGAGAACTTCAATAGCAGCTTGGCTATCTGTTAGGAAGAATATTTCATTCTGTGTACACTGAAGGTATTTGAGAGACGCCACACACTGGTGGATAGCATATATCTCTGCTTGAGATACATTTGCAAAACTACCTAGTGGGTACTCTCTCTTACTAAGTCAAAAATCAGCACCCCTGCACCTACTGACCCCTTCCATCTGTGAAACCATCTGATCCAACTTTTCTATGTCCACCATAGGAAAGTTACTCCAGGCAGATCTATCTTCAATCTCTGTTTTAAAGCTTGGCTCAACGTTGTATTTTTTGACCATTCTGTCTCCAGGTCCTGCAGTTACTGGGACAGTAGCAACTGCTCAGTCTCAGATTCCAGTGTGCTGTGAGTCAGATAGGCTTTTCCACCTACCAGATAACCTTACCTCATGGGATGCGGCCTCCCATAAGATATGTAAATCTAGTGGAGCCAGGTCCAGTAGGACTTCCATGKCTGCCGTGGGTGTTGTTCTGATGAAACCTGTGATGCTCACGCAGGCCATTCGTTACACATGGGTGAGCATCACTGTTGCTACCCTAACTTCAAGTTGAACCCACCACACTAAAGCAGCATAGCTTAGCATGGGTTGGTCTATGTTCATGTAAATCCATCTGATAACCTTCGGGTTAACACCCCAATACCTACCTGCAATTCTAATTCATTTTCAGCAAAGTAAAAATATGTTACAGCTGTCTTCTGTGACCTATAACAAACCTTCTAATGGCACTAAAATTACTTGAAACCTTACCTTCTTTCTTTTTGTTCTTTTTTTCAATGTTTTTAAAGTATTTCCTTGTTGATATTTTAATTAATTTGTAAATGAGAAGTTTGTATTCTGCTATATAGATGTAAATCCCTCCATCAAACTAGAGTGGATCAGTCTGGAAGATGGGGAGGGAGTTAAGTGCTACTTTTGTACTTAAAGATACAGTCTCAAAATGAGCTGTTTTCAGACACACCTCAGAAAAGGGGTGAAAGAGGGGCTTATGGAGTTAGAATAAGGAGGAATTCAGACCAAAGCAATGCAGTTCCGCTTTATACAGACCCAACTGAATGGTTTAAATGTGAAAAAGAATGATTTAAAAACATGATGTTTCTCCTTTAAAGTTTGCTTCTGAAATGGTTTRGCAGTGTATTTGTGATAGTTGTGAAAAAAAGAAAATAAAAATAAACATGTCATCATCATTTTCTGATTTTGTGTTACAGGTCTGTTTCAAAATCACAGTAATGACTATCAAGGACCCATGTTTCTACTTAATTCCTGTGGTGATGGATAGACACCACTGACACAAGAGAGAACATATATCCTGGATGTCTTGGCATACAGGATTTGGATAATCCAAGATGGAGAAAAAGAAAATATGTCCACGTCTTCTCGACTACTTGGTAGTGGTTGGAGCAAGGTAAGTATAAAATCTGGCTCCAGTTTGATTTGATTATTGTCCTACTGGTTTTATGAATACCATAATGCAAAGTCAGAAAATGATTTGCTGATGAACATGAGTTAAACATTTTACAAATAACCCAAAATTGTTGAACAATGTAAAGTTTTACAACTATTTGCTTTTTGTAAATCCAAGCAAATGTTTATTTGCTTCTTAGACAACCAAGTAGTGACAGTGTGGCCCAGACCCCCCAACTCCTCCGTCGCTACCCCTTGGAAGACCATCAAGACTTCCCACTTCCACCAGATGTGGTGTTCTTCTGCCAACCAGAGGGCTGTCTGAGTATACGCCAGCGCCGGGTCAGCCTACGTGACGACTCCTCGTTTGTTTTCACTCTGACCGACAAGGACTCAGGAATCACCCGTTATGGAATCTGCGTCAACTTCTACCGATCTTTTCAACGCGGCCATCACCGTGCTCGAGGAGACAAGACTTGTCGCACGGATACTGCACAGGCAGCGGAGACCACTAAAGAAGTGTCTGATGGCAGCGGTGGAGGCGAAGCCACTGTGCTGTCAGTGCCCAACAACTGTGAGACAGCACCTGCTCCTGCCTCTGAGGAGGAAGATGGGCAGCCAGGTGCTGAACAAATCTCTGGCAARTCGCCACAGCAAAGACGGAGTGGTGCTAAGGTGGCAGCAAGGAACCGCAACAGCACACTGACCTCACTGTGCATACTCAGCCATTACCCCTTCTTCACCACTTTTAGGGAATGCTTATATATTCTCAAGAGGTTGGTGGATTGTTGCAGTCAGAGGCTAACTCAACGAGCTGGACTCTCCCGTGCCACCCAAAGGTAAAGTCTAAGGTTTCATTTTCAAATGTACACAGATCATGTTTCAAGTTAACATCAGAATCAAAATACTTTATTGATGACGAAAATTACTGTTATTAAAGCTGTAATTGTTCAATTAAAAACAATTAGAGAATAAAAGATAAGCACACTAGAAGTATTAACACTCTGGCTCTGAAAAATACACTCTGAAAAGCCAAATAAACACACTCGTTGAACATTAGAACAAGATCAGGACAGACAAAAGTTCATACTATTTTAGGTGTTGTGTTGGATATTTACTCATACAAAATGACCCTTTTCAATACATTGACAGTGAGTCAACAATCTTATCTGTTCATTCATACAAACAAAACATTAGAATTTAGGTAAACACCACCAATCCAATAAAAAAAAAGAAAAGAAAAATACRTTTTGAAATCCTGCCCATTTGTCATCTGTGGTTTTAATGTAAATTAGTTGCTAGACGAATGGGTGACGAAGTTAATTTAGATACTTTTTGCTTCAGTTATGTTCAGTTAAATGCTTGAAAAATTGGCAGAAAAGCAAAACCCTTGGCTGAGGTTCTTCACATCGCCTACTGCTTTCTTTCTCCACACATTTGCTTTTTCTCCGTCCACATGTTATCTGTATGTTTGTGAGGCAGAACGAAAACAGGAGCCTTTGTCTGTAGCTCCATGTGGTTTTTACAGGCCATCTGCTGCCCGGGTATTGTTTTCACAGTATGCTTTATGTTATCACACTCCACCTTGATGATGAGTAATGGAAAGCTAAATATCCACACAGAAATTGGGGCGGCTGTGGCTGAGTGGTTGGGGAGAGTTGTCCTGTAACCAGGGACACTTTACCCRCCTTCCCTGCCAGAGGTGGTCATTGGGGCTGGTGGCATTGGTTCATAGCAGCCCCGACTCTGTCACTCTGTCCCAGGGCAGCTGTGGCATCAGTGTGTGAATGTGTGTATGAAATAATGAGTGAAAATTATAAAGCATCTTTGAGTTTGTAGAAAAGTGCTGTATATTATTATTAGAAAAATAAGACAATCTATTCACAATTTAGAAAAAAATGTTTTTAGATTTTTTTTTCGTTTATTTTATGTTGCATATTGACAATGTCAAGGCGGCAGCGTCTGAGACAGTCGCTGCTAAATGAATTTAGACTGGTATTAAATGTTGCAGCTCTGTCTCCAGTCACGTTGACACCTAAATATTCCAGGGAAATTGAGAAAAGGATTGCCTTTTTGGATGATAGCTGAAAATACATTTTCCTTTTGACATTTTKTTGTGACGTTGCAATGCTGTGCTTCTTGGGTTATTTTAATGTTTCAGAGTTGATGGTAATTTTCGATCGTTATGTGCTGATTTGTTTCTAATTTACTTCAGTTATTTTGTGCACTTGWTAAAGAGGTGTGACTTTTCCCTCATCACTATAAACTATTGAATGTTGAATGCACAGTAAGAAAAAAAGGTTGTATTTAATGTTGGTTTTAAGTAAAGTTCTGGTGTGTCAGCAGCATGACGTGAGTACTTCTATAATCTCAGCTGGCCCATTTAAGCTAAAGGCTTAACAGGCCAGAGAATTTTCTTTTTCTTTTCGGCATGGCTGACTGTAACGTGATGTTGCAATGACAGAGAAGGAGGAGAGCCRTGGTGTAAAGGCTCAGAGCGCTTTGTGTGTGGCAGCTCTGACAGATTGAGGTCTMTGGCTGCCTTTGGGTAGCAGCTGCAGTAGGTGGGAGGGCTCTGATTGACTAACGTTTTACCTCCCTGCTCGCCACATGCACTAAATATACACTTAAAGAATKGTAATGGCTTTCTGTGTTGAGTTGAGGGTTTTCACATCAATATTTTGGCGATTGCTTAAGAGGCTCTCTAGTGTTTCAGTATCATTTACTTGTCAGATTAGTGATTCCACTGAGTGTTTACTTAGGGCTTTTGGTAGCTGTCTCCAGCATTACGAGGCAACAGTCCAGTTGTTAAATGCTTTTAACCCTACATTTACCATTTATTTATGCCAGTGTTATAATTATGAAATAATAATAATAATAAAAGTGTGCCAGAAAGAAATATTTTTATATTTAATAATGTTTTGCTCTATAATAATTAGCTATCTTACACAGTTTTGCAAAACATGCAATCAACACTAAACTGATTCAGGTTAACATAAAATAAATCATGTTTTATAATTAAATGTTTCCTGCTATAAAGAAAAACCCTCCTTGTCCTCCTTGTTCCTAATCAGGGTCAGGGTGGGGCTGGAACCTGTCCTCGCTGCATTTGGGTGAAGGGACACCTGGACAGGTCTCCAGTTCACCAGAGACACCTGGACAGGTCTCCAGTCTCCATCAGGGTCACAAAAGAGACAATCAATCATCCACACTCTGTCACACCTAGAGTCACACAGAAGAGCTCCAGAAGGTTTCAAACTGAGAACTCTGGTCTCAGATCATCTGCTGCACACAGTTCTGATCACTTAATATCAATAATAATTTGCAATGATAAATTAATATTAATAATTATCATGAGGAGTCCTTAACTTTAGGATGTAGTTAGGCAATTAAATATTCATGTATGTGTAAATTTATTACCATAATTGAAGGTGAGTTGCTTAAATTCATGTTTTCATAACACAAGTACCCCCACCCCCGCCAAGACTAGTTTCCTAGGGGAAACACTGAGTTGAGACATTGTAGTCCCACTAAAGTTCTGCAATTCTTGTGCAAGTCTTGCATTGCATTTGTTTTAGGGAGTTCCCTTTCAGTCAATTCACTCGGTACAACATCATGTATGGGAACCACGCCCCTGCGTGTCCTGGCTGAAGCCACCTCTAATCACGCCTTTAGGCAGGTGACGTGATGA